>NW_023494255.1:0-48893 GCF_013265735.2 Oncorhynchus mykiss
GGTCTGGTTCGGTCTGGTCTGGTCCGGTCTGGTCTGGTCTGGTCGGTTCGGTCAAGTCTGGTCTGGTTCGGTCTGGTTCGGTCTGGTCTGGTCTGGTTCGGTCTGGTCTGGTCTGTTCGGTCTGGTTCGGTCTGGCCTGGTCTGGTCTGGTTCGTTCTGGTTCGCTCTGGTTCGGTCTGGTCTGGTTCGGTCTGGTCTGGTTCGGGGCTGGTCTGGTTCGGTCTGGTCTGGTTCGGTCTGGTCTGGTTCGGTCTGGTCTGGTTCGTTCTGGTCTGGTTCGGTCTAGTCTGGTCTGGTCTGGTTCGGTCTGGTTCGGTCTGGCCTGGTCTGGTCTGGTTCGTTCTGGTTCGCGTCTGGTTCGGTCTGGTCCGGTCTGGTTCGGTCTGGTCTGGTTCGGTCTGGTCTGGTTCGGTCTGGTCTGGTCTGGTTCGTTCTGGTTCGCTCTGGTTCGGTCTGGTCTGGTTCGTTCTGGTCTGGTTTGGTCTGGTCTGGTTCGGTCTGGTCTGGTTCGTTCTGGTTCGCTCTGGTTCGGTCTGGTCCGGTCTGGTCTGGTTCGGTCTGGTCTGGTTCGGTCTGGTCTGGTCTGGTTCGGTCTGGTCCGGTCTGGTCTGGTCTGGTTCGTTCTGGTTCGGTCTGGTTCGGTCTGGTCTGGTTCGGTCTGGTCTGGTTCGTTCTGGTTCGCTCTGGTTCGGTATGGGCTGGTCTGGTCTGGTTCGGGTCTGGTTCGGTCTGGTCTTGTCTGGTTCGGTCTGGTCTGGTCTGTTTTGTTCTGGTTCGGTCTGGTCTGGTCTGTTTTGTTCTGGTTCGGTCTGGTTCGGTCTGGTCTGGTTCGGTCTGGTCTGGTTCGTTCTGGTTCGGTCTGGTCTGGTCTGGTTCGGTCTGGTCTGGTTCGGTATGGTCTGGTCTGGTCTGGTTCGGTCTGTTCTGGTCTGGTCCGGTCTGGTTCGGGTCTGGTTCGGTCTGGTCCGGTCTGGTTCGGTCTGGTCTGGTCTTGTCTGGTTCGGTCTGGTCTGGTCTGTTTTGTTCTGGTTCGGTCTGGTCTGGTCTGTTTTGTTCTGGTTCGGTCTGGTTCGGTCTGGTCTGGTTCGGTTCTGGTTCGGTCTGGTCTGGTCTGGTTCGGTCTGGTCTGTTTCGTTCTGGTTCGCTCTGGTTCGGTCTGGTCTGGTCTGGTTCGGTCTGGTCTGGTTCGGTATGGTCTGGTCTGGTCTGGTTCGGTCTGTTCTGGTCTGGTCCGGTCTGGTTCGGGTCTGGTTCGGTCTGGTCCGGTCTGGTTCGGTCTGGTCTGGTCTTGTCTGGTTTGGTCTGGTTCGGTCTGGTCTGGTTCGGTCTGGTTCGGTCTATTCTTGTCTGGTCTGGTTCGGTCTGGTCTGGTCTGGTTCGGTCTGGTCCGTTCTTTTTCGGTCTGGTCCCGTCTGGTACGGTCTGGTTCGGTCTGGTACGGTCTGGTTCGGTCTGGTACGGTCTGGTCCGGTCTGGTCCGGTCTGGTTCGGGTCTGGTTCGGTCTGGTCTGGTTCGGTCTGGTCTGGTCTTGTCTGGTTCGTTCTGGTTCGGTCTGGTTCGGTCTGGTCTGGTCTGGTCTGGTTCGGTCTGGTACGGTCTGGTACGGTCTGGTCCGGTCTGGTTCGGTCTGGTCTGGTTCGTCTGGTTCGGTCTGGTCTGGTCTTGTTCGGTCTGGTCTGGTCTTGTTCGGTCTGGTCTGGTCTGGTTCGGTCCTGGTACGGTTCGGTCCTGGTCTGGTCTGGTCTGGTCTGGTTCGGTCTGGTCTGGTTCGGTCTGGTCTGGGTTCGGTCTGGTCTGGTTCGGTCTGGTCTGGTTCGGTATGGTCTGGTCTGGTCTGGTTCGGTCTGGTCTGGTCCGGTCTGGTCCTGGTCTGGTTCGGTCTGTTCTGGTTCGGTCTGTTTCTGGTTACGGTCTGGTCTGGTCCTGGTTCGGTCTGGTCTGGTTCGGTCTGGTCTGGTCTGGTTCGGTCTGGTTCGTCTGGTCGGTTGGTCTGGTTCGTTCTGGTTCGGTCTGGTTCGGTCTGGTCTGGTTCGTTCTGGTTCGGTCTGGTTCGGTCTGGTCCTGGTCTGGTTCGGTCTGGTTCGGTCTGGTCTGGTTCGGTCTGGTCTGGTCTGGTTCGGTCTGGTCTGGTCTGGTCTGGTTCGTTCTGGTTCGGTCTGGTCTGGTCTGGTTCGGTCTGGTCTGGTCTGGTTCGCTCTGGTTCGGTCTGGGTCCGGTCTGGTCTGGTCCGGTCTGGGTCCGTCTGGTCTGGTTCGGTCTGGTCTGGTTCGGTTCGGTCTAGTCTGGTCTGGTTCGGTCTGGTCTGGTTCGGTCTGGTCTGGTCTGGTTCGGTCTGGTCTGGTTCGGTCTGGTCTGGTTCGGTATGGTCTGGTCTTGTATGGTCTGGTCTGGTTCGGTCTGGTTCGGTTCGGTCTGGTCTGGTCTGGTCTGGTCTGGTTCGGTCTGGTCTGGTCCGGTCTGGTCTGGTCCGTCTGGTCTGGTTCGTTCTGGTTCGGTCTGGTCTGTTCTGGTTCGCTCTGGTCCGGTCCTGGTCTGGTCCTGGTCTGGTCTGGTCTGGTCTGGTTCGGTCTGGTTCGGTCTGGTCTGGTTCGGTTCGGTCTAGTCTGGTCTGGTTCGGTCTGGTCCTGGTCTGGTTCGGTCTGGTCTGGTTTGGGTCTGGTCTGGTCTGGTTCGGTCTAGTCTGGTCTGGTTCGGTCTGGTCTGGTCCGGTCTGGTCTGGTCTGGTTTCGGTTCGGTCTAGTCTGGTCTGGTTCGGTCTGGTTCGGTCTGGTCTGGTCTGGTTCGGTCTGGTCTGGTCTGGTTCGGTCTGGTTCGGTCTGGCCTGGTCCTGGTCCTGGTTCGTTCTGGTTCGCTCTGGTTCGGTCTGGTCTGGTCTGGTTCGTTCTGGTTCGCTCTGGTCCGGTCTGGTTCGGTCTGGTCTGGTTCGGTCTGGTTCGGTCTGGTCTGGTTCGGTCTGGTCTGGTTCGGTCTGGTCTGGTTCAGTCTGGTCTGGTTCGGTCTGGTCTCGTCTGGTTCGGTATGGTCTGGTCTGGTTCGGTCTGGTTCGGTCTGGTCTGGTTCGGTCTGGCCTGTTCTGGTCTGGTTCGTTCTGGTTCGGTCTGTTCTGGTCTGGTCTGGTTCGTTCTGGTTCGCTCTGGTTCGGTCTGGTCTGGTTCGGTCTGGTCTGGTTTGGTCCGGTCTGGTTCGGTCTGGTCTGGTCTGGTTCGTTCTGGTTCGCTCTGGTTCGGTCTGGTCTGGTCTGGTTCGGTCTGGTCTGGTTCGGTCTGGTCTGGTTCGGTCTGGTCTGGTTCGGTCTGGTCTGGTTCGGTCTGGTCTGGTCCGGTCTGGTCTGGTCTGGTTCGTTCTGGTTCGGATTGGTTCGGTCTGGTTCGGTCTGTCTGGTTCGTTTCATGTTCGCTCTGGTTCGGTCTGGTCTGGTTCGGGTCTGGTTCGGTCTGGTTCGGGTCTGGTTCGGTTTGGTTCGCTCGGGTCTGGTTCGGTCTGGTCTGGTTTGCTCTGGTCTGGTTCGGTCTGGTCTGGTTCGGTCTGGTATGGTCTGGTCTGGTCTGGTTCGTTCTGGTTCCCTCCGGTGCGGTCTGGTTCGGTCTGGTCTGGTTCGGTCTGGTCTGGTCTGGTCTGGTCCGCTCTGGTTCGGTCTGGTCTGGTCTGGCCTGGTTCGGTCTGGTTCGGTCTGGTACGGTCTGGTCTGGTCTGGTCTGGTTCGGTCTGGTCTGGTCCGGTCTGATCTGGTCCGGTCTGTTCTGGTTCGGTCTGGTCTGGTTCGGTCTGGTCTGGTCTGGTCCGGTCTGGTTCGGTCTGGTCTGGTCTGGTTCGGTATGGTCTGGTTCGGTATGGTCTGGTTCGGTCTGGTCTGGTTCGGTCTGGTTCGGTCTGGTTCGGTCTGGTCTGGTCTGGTCTGGTTCGGTCTGGTCTGGTTCGGTCTGGTCTGGTCCGGTCTGGTCCGGTTTGGTCCGGTCTGGTTCGGTCTGGTCTGGTTCGGTTTGGTCTGGTTCGGTCTGGTTCGGTCTGGTCTGGTTCGTTCTGGTTCGGTCTGGTCTGGTTCGTTCTGGTTCGGTCTGGTTGGGTCTGGTCTGGTTCGCTCTGGTTCGGTCTGGTTCGGTCTGGTCTGGTTCGGTCTGGTCTGGTTCGGTCTGGTCTGGTTCGGTATGGTCTGGTTCGGTCTGGTCTGGTTCGGTCTGGTCTGGTCTGGTTCGGCTGGTCTGGTCTGGTTCGGTCTGGTCTGGTTCAGTCTGGTCTGGTTCGGTCTGTACTGGTTCGGTCTGTTCTGGTTCGGTCTGGTCTGGTTCGGTCTGGTTCGGTCTGGTTCGGTCTGGTTGCGTCTGGTCTGGTTCGGTCTGGTCTGGTTCAGTCTGGTCTGGTCTGGTTCGGTCTGGTCTGGTTCGATCTGGTTCGGTCTGGCCTGATCTGGTCTGGTTCGCTCTGGTTCGGTCTGGTCTGGTTCGGTCTGGTCTGGTTCGGTCTGGTTCGGTCTGGTCTGGTCTGGTTCGGTCTGGTCTGGTTCGGTCTGGTCTGGTTCGGGCTGGTCTGGTTCGGTCTGGTCTGGTTCGGTCTGGTCTGGTTTGGTCTGGTTCGTTCTGGTCTGGTCTAGTCTGGTCTGGTCTGGTTCGGTCTGGTTCGGTCTGGCCTGGTCTGGTCTGGTTCGCTCTGGTTCGGTCTGGTCCGGTCTGGTTCGGTCTGGTCTGGTTCGGTCTGGTCTGGTTCGGTCTGGTCTGGTCTGGTCTGGTTCGTTCTGGTTCGCTCTGGTTCGCTCTGGTTCGGTCTGGTCTGGTTCGTTCTGGTCTGGTTTGGTCCGGTCTGGTTCGGTCTGGTCTGGTCTGGTTCGCTCTGGTTCGGTCTGGTCCGGTCTGGTCTGGTTCGGTCTGGTCTGGTTCGGTCTGGTCTGGTCTGGTTCGGTCTGGTCTGGTCCGGTCTGGTCTGGTCTGGTTCGTTCTGGTTCGGTCTGGTTCGGTCTGGTCTGGTCTGGTTCGGTCTGGTCTGGTTCGTTCTGGTTCGCTCTGGTTCGGTATGGGCTGGTCTGGTCTGGTTCGGGTCTGGTTCGGTCTGGTCTTGTCTGGTTCGGTCTGGTCTGGTCTGTTTTGTTCTGGTTCGGTCTGGTCTGGTCTGGTTTCTGTTCTGGTTCGGTCTGGGTCTGGTTCGGGTCTGGTCTGGTTCGTTCTGGTTCGGTCTGGTCTGGTCTGGTTCGGTCTGGTCTGTTTCGTTCTGGTTCGCTCTGGTTCGGTCTGGTCTGGTTCGGTCTGGTCTGGTTCGGTATGGTCTGGTCTGGTCTGGTCTGGTTCGGTCTGTTCTGGTCTGGTCCGGTCTGGTTCGGGTCTGGTTCGGTCTGGTCCGGTCTGGTTCGGTCTGGTCTGGTCTTGTCTGGTTGGTCTGGTTCGGTCTGGTCTGGTTCGGTCTGGTTCGGTCTATTCTTGTCTGGTCTGGTTCGGTCTGGTCTGGTCTGGTTCGGTCTGGTCCGTTCTTTTTCGGTCTGGTCCCGTCTGGTACGGTCTGGTCCGGTCTGGTACGGTCTGGTTCGGTCTGGTACGGTCTGGTACGGTCTGGTCCGGTCTGGTTCGGGTCTGGTTCGGTCTGGTCCGGTCTGGTCTGGTCTGGTCTTGTCTGGTTCGTTCTGGTTCGTTCTGGTTCGTTCTGGTTCGGTCTGGTTCGGTCTGGTCTGGTTCGGTCTGGTTCGGTCTGGTCTGGTCTGGTTCGGTCTGGTTCGGTCTGGTCTGGTCTGGTTCGGTCTGGTCTGGTCTGGTTCGGTCTGGTCTGGTCCGGTCTGGTATGGTTCGGTCTGGTCTGGTCTGGTCTGGTCTGGTCTGGTTCGGTCTGGTCTGGTTCGGTCTGGTCTGGTTCGGTCTGGTCTGGTTCGGTCTGGTCTGGTTCGGTATGGTCTGGTCTGGTTCGGTCTGGTCTGGTCCGGTCTGGTCTGGTCTGTTCGGTCTGGTTCGGTCTGTTCTGGTTCGGTCTGGTCTGGTCTGGTTCGGTCTGGTCTGGTTCTGGTCTGGTTCGGTCTCGTCGGTCTGGTCTGGTTCGTTCTGGTTCGGTCTGGTTCGGTCTGGTCTGGTCTGGTTCGGTCTGGTCTGGTTCGGTCTGGTCTGGTTCGTTCTGGTTCGTTCTGGTCGTCTGGTCCTGGTCTGGTCTGGTCTGGTTCGGTCTGGCCTGGTCTGGTCTGGTTCGTTCTGGTTCGCTCTGGTTTGGTCTGGTCTGGTTCGGTCTGGTCTGGTTCGGTCTGGTTCGGTCTGGTATGGTCTGGTTCGTTCTGGTTCGCTCCGGTTCGGTCTGGTCCGGTCTGGTTCGGTCTGGTCTGGTTCGGTCTGGTTCGGTCTGGTCTGGTTCGGTCTGGTCTGGTTCGGTCTGGTCTGGTTCGGTCTGGTCTGGTTTGGTCTGGTTCGTTCTGGTTCGTTCTGGTTCGGTCTGGTCTGGCCTGGTCCGGTCTGGTTCGGTCTGGTTCGGTCTGGTTCGGTCTGGTTCGTTCTGGTTCGTTCTGGTTCGGTCTGGCCTGGTCCGGTCTGGTTCGGTCTGGTCTGGTCCGGTCTGGTTCGGTCTGGTCTGGTCTGGTTCGGTCTGGTCTGGTCTGGTTCGGTCTGGTCTGGTTCGGTCTGGTCTGGTCCGGTCTGGTCTGGTTCGTTCTGGTTCGGTCTGGTCTGGTTCGTTCTGGTTCGGTCTGGTCTGGTTCGGTCTGGTCTGGTCTGGTTCGTTCTGGTTCGCTCTGGTTCGGTCTGGTCTGGTCTGGTTCGGTCTGGTCTGGTTCGGTATGGTCTGGTCTGGTTCGGTCTGGTCTGGTCTGGTTCGGTCTGGTTCGGTCTGGTCCTGTCCGGTCTGGTCTGGTTCGTTCTGGTTCGGTCTGGTCTGGTTCGGTATGGTCTGGTATGGTCTGGTCTGGTTCGGTCTGGTCTGGTTCGGTCTGGTCTGGTCTGGTTCGGTATGGTCTGGTCTGGTTCGGTCTGGTCTGGTTTGGTCTGGTCTGGTTCGTTCTGGTAACTGTGTTTATGAAGTAAAGCATGTGTGTCTGTTGGTTTGAAGTAAACTCTAGTGTGTAGTGTTTTCTGTGATTGATTGTTATTACTGAAAAAAACCGTTCTTGCGGATGAATTGTGTATTTAACCTTAATGGATGGATGATGACCGTTGAGAATGTTTATAAAATCTGTGAATAACTGGATGTCGTGGGGCCAGGCTCCTATTATGTCATCTAAAAAGCGGTAATAACAAGTGGGTTGATATGGACACTTGGCCAGTGCCTCTCTCTCCCATTCAGCCATGTATATATTGGCGTAAGCAGGTGCACATTTTTTGCCCATAGCTGTTCCCTCCACCTGCAGGTAATAATGATCATTGAATAAAAAGTCATTGCTAGTCAGGCTGATTTCTAACAGTTGTAATATTTCTTTGTCCGGTCTAGTGTTGTCTGGGTATCTCTTAAAGATATTTCTAATTGCTTGTATTCCTGTTGCTGTATAGGCTATCAATATCTATGGTGAATATGTGTGTATGGGAGGGAACAACTATGGGTCCAATCCTCTCCATGAAGTGGTAGGTGTCCCTGAGAAAGCTGGGGTGCCTTGTGGAGAGAGGGTTGATATGGTGATCTATATATTGTGAAATGTTATAGGATTCACGATTGCAGTCTGAGACAATCGGTCTGCCAGGAGGAACTTCAAAGGGAATTGTCCATGTCTCCGGTTCCTTGTGTACTTTTAACAGTAAGTAGAATAGTCTAGGTCGTGGGGTGTCTGTACCGTTGAGAAAGTCCCGTTGTTTTGCTGTGATGTAGTGTTGGTCGTAGTCTTTTTATTATTGTCCTTAGCTGTGTCTGTGGTTGTATACTGTTTTGTACCCAAGTGATCAGTGTCCAGGGGGCAGCGAAGCTAGACTGGCGAGTATTATCCAGGTTAAGAAAACTGGCTGGCTGTGCAGAAGGTAAAGGCCGCTAGCAGTGGCTAACAATGACTAAATAGCTAGTTAGCTGGTTAGCTTCTGGAGGTTCTTGAATGTGTTCTAAAAATTAAAAATAATAGCGATTCCGTATCACATTGGGTGAGGCAGGTTACCGGAAGGTATAATCAAATTAAAAATCGAAAAGAGATTGAAAGAAAATATTTGGTCCGGTGAGTGGTTGGGACGCTGCGATTCAGACGGTTAGCAGGCCTGTGCTAACAGTTAGTAGGCCGGGGCTGAACAAGGTAGCAGTTAGCGGACCGGGGCTAAACAAGCTAGCAGTTAGCAGGCCGAATTAGCAAGCAAGGAGATAGCAAGGGCTAGAAAGTTAGCCTTTGGGGGACGTCGCGATGGGGTGAGTCTGTTTATGCCTCTTCATGCGGTGACATCGATAGACCTGTCGTGGGTCCGGATATTGTAGCCCAGGAGTATGCTTCGGTGGTAGCACAGGAGCTCTGGCCGGGCTAGCTTCAAGCTAAATGGATGGAAACGCTAGCCAGGAGTTAACATCCGGGGTTGCAGTTAGCTAGTTGTGAAGACCCAGCTGAAAATGTTCCGTTTGCGGTGGGAATCCGGTGGGAATCCGGGGATAAAAAAATAATAATAATAGGTCCGTTATGCTCTGGTTAGAGTCGCGTTGTTCGAACTGGCGAGAGCTTTCCGCGCTGAAGGTTAGCTGAAGACCGCTAGCAATGGTTTGCTGGTAGTTAGCTGTCTAGCTTCAGTTGAGGGGTGCTAGCTAGCTAGCTTGATAGTTAATGTTTGCTTTAGTTTGCGCGCCAGCTCTGCAAATTCAGCAGGTGTGTGTGTGTGTGTGTGTGTGTGTGAACGCTTCCAACAAAACTAATGACCTGCAGTGGATCAAACCATTGTGAGGCAAAGGGCGGGGGTTGCAATCTTTTGAAACTTAAAAACGCGCTATTAAGTGTCTATAATCAGCATAAGTGCTTTCATTGCGTTCATTCATATTATTGAAATTACATAGATATGTTTACAGTGATATATTGGGGGGGGAAATCATATTTTTCCCAGGATAGGGGGGTCGTGTCCCCCTGGGATTTCTGCCTATGCACGTGATATCTCCTCACTCACGTGGTTGATTGAAGGACGTGGTTGATTGAAGAACTGATTTGTGTTGATGGCAATTACCATATAAATTCAAAGATGAAGAAGGAGGGATGACTAGAAACGATTCAGTTGACGGTTTTATGTGTGGATTAATTGTCGGAGTAGAGGAATTTGTGTAATTCAGGTAAAAAAATAACGCAATGTTTATATCACAGGACAAATTAGCTAGCGGGTTAACTCGCTAAATTGCCATACATGTTTCATGCTTTTCGGCCTGTCCCCAATTTAATGCCATTGGTCACATATTTTGTTTTGATATTTTAACCTGCGTGTCTTTATCGCGTCTGCAAGCACGTAGCTGGTATGTTTATAATGAACTTTATCTGTCGAAAATGGAAATTGTGAGGTTTGAGGTCTTGTGGTGGCTTATGGGGGAGGAAAGGGGGAGAGTACAGGGGGTTGGGGGGAAAAGAAGGGTGTGGTGTGGGTCCAAATTGTGGGTAGAGCCTATTCTAAATTTAGCTGCTCACACCAATTCTTAAAAATGAGGTCTGCTGTGGTTGTTGTCCAGTGTATCAGGTCTGTTGTGTGGAATTCATCATGGGGTATCTCCAAGAGAAATGGGCCATGTGTGGTGATGTAACCGTTAATGACTTTGAGGTTCCGTTTTCGATCTGGTGAAAGGAGGTGTGAGTGGTTAATAATGGGGATGTAAATAATTGCATTAGGGAAAAAGTGACTCTTGCTTCCTTGTGCATTGATGCATTCTGTTTGATGTTTTGTATGGGTCATTATCCATATTGTTTATGCCCACCGAGAGAACCACTATGCATGCTGGTGTCTAAATGAACCTCTGTTTTCTCCAGGACCTTTTTGAAATGGTAAAATGTTGCTCCAGGGTAACTCTCCACTTGAATGGGTTATGAAATGGAGGGATTCTATTAACATTTGAGTCTCCCAAGACTAGTATTGGTTTATTTCCCTTAAAATTCCAATCTGCCACCTTGCCATTTGGTGTAATACTTAAAGGCCCGTAGATGTCCTCCTAGGATCATAAATTAAACTGAGGTAAGCTCCAAGTTGCCTCTTTTTCTGGGTGGCAGTGCAGAAGTCGATGTGGTGAGAGATTCATTCAACCATAGTGTTGTTAAATATGAACATAAACGCCATATTGTGCATTTAAATGGTTTCATTGTTTTGTTAAAGGAAAGGAAAAACCTAAAAGAGGAAGTGCCAAACTAAAACCAAACAAACCATAAATATATAGAGTAGAAATAAATTATGAATAAAACCATGTTCTTCTCCATCCATTTTCCTGTCTGTTAAAACCCATTTTCTAATACAGGCCATTTGGTGTTATTGTCTGTAGGTTCTGGATCCACTCCCGTGCTGCCCACAGGTCCAGAGGCCCACAGGTCCAGCCTATATGTGACTGTAACCCTGATATGGTAAGGTGAGTGATGGGGTGCTCCTGGAAGTGGGTTATGAGTAAATTGTAGGTTGATGTGGGCACTTGGCCAATGCAAGTTCAAAACAGACAGTGTGACCCAATTAAAGGCACTTCCGGTTGGCACAGGAAGCTATACGTAAACACATATCTTGCTTGGGGTATTCTCTTACAGAATCCTGAGTTTAAAGTCTTTATGTTAAAAATTGACTGATCTAGACAGGGTTGAATGCAGTCATTTTCACATTTGCAGGTTATGTACATCAAAATACCTTTTGGGTGAATTTAACCACTTCCGGATGCTCCAGGATGCTTAGATTCGACACAGGTAGACCTCATAGTGGTCTGATGGACTGTCATAGAAGACAGGTTCATAAGGCATTCATAACCCACATAGGCTTCAGGTTGAATTTAGAGGTGCAGGCAATGTATTCCTATGGGGAGAGAAGTCAATGCAAACTGTTTGAAGTAAACACCTTCTTTTAACTGCTAAGGGTTAATGCCACACGGCCAAGGTTAGGCTTGCACGGATCGGGAGGACCTCAGGAACGTACCTGAGGTCGAATTGTGCTTCTCACCCTAGCAGTTCTCTCACTGTCACCCAAAACAAATGACATTTTGGGCCTACTTTTCTCATGGTCGCTGCGCTCAGACCGAGCGAGCTACGGGATATCTCGTTGAACTCTGCACGGCCTAGAGATTATGTTTATGCCCTTGCCTGCTCTCTGTGTCTTTCAGCACCACACCTTTTCACTCCATCCTTGCTGTGTGTGTGTGTGTGTGAGAGCTTTTCTTTGACATCTGCTGGCGGAAATTACTGATTTACAGTTTAGGAGGGTTACCTAGTCACACATGTGAAGTTTTGGAAAGATGTGACTTTTTTAACCCTTCAAAACAGACAGTGTGACCCAATTAAAGGCACTTCCGGTTGGCACAGGAAGCTATAAGTAAACACATGTCTTTATTGACATAGCCACTTACAGAATCCTGAGTTTTAAGTCTTTAAGTTAAGAATTGACTGATCTACACAGGTTTGAATACAGTGATTTTCATAATGACAGGTTATGTGTTTCAAAACACTTTTAGGGTGAGCTAGCTTGATAGTTAACGTTTGCTTTAGTTTGCGCGCCAGCTCTGCAAATTCAGCAGGTGTGTGTGAAGGCTTCCAACAAAACGAATGACCTGCAGTGGATCAAACCATTGTGAGGCAAAGGGCGGGAGTCGCAATCTTTTGAAACTTAAAAACGCGCTATTAAGTGTCTATAATCAGCATAAGTGCTTTCATTGCGTTCATTGATGGGGTGATCCTGGAAATGAGTCACTAGTTCTGTGTGTAAATGGGCCCGTTTGATATTGTATAGAATGCTGTTTAAGTCTATTTTCTATTGTATACTGGGTTTCCCCAATGTAGTGTTTTTTGCTAAATGTGCAAGTGATTATATACATATATGACATTTGGAGTGTAGAGTGAAATGAAAGACAACCCCCCCTCTCCAAAAGTTGGGTCTGTGCTGTTGTGAGTTGAAAAGACTTGGATAAATTCATGATGAGAGGGGGTCAACTACCCCCTCTGCTGGGTAATCTAAGAAAGCAACTGGGGGAGGAAAGGGGGAGTGTACAGGGGGTTGGGGGGAAAAGAAGGGTGTGGTGTGGGTCCAAATTGTGGGTAGAGCCTATTCTAAATTTAGCTGCTCACACCAATTCTTAAAAATGAGGTCTGCTGTGGTTGTTGTTCAGTGTATCAGGTCTGTTGTGTGGAATTCATCATGTGGTATCTCCAAGAGAAATGGGCCATGTGTGGTGATGTAACCGTTAATGACTTTGAGGTTCCGTTTTCGATCTGGTGAAAGGAGGTGTGAGTGGTTAATAATGGGGATGTAAATAATTGCATTAGGGAAAAAGTGACTCTTGCTTCCTTGTGCATTGATGCATTCTGTTTGATGTTTTGTATGGGTCATTATCCATATTGTTTATGCCCACCGAGAGAACCACTATGCATGCTGGTGTCTAAATGAACCTCTGTTTTCTCCAGGACCTTTTTGAAATGGTAAAATGTTGCTCCAGGGTAACTCTCCACTTGTATGGGTTATGGGTTATGAAATGGAGGGATTCTATTAACATTTGAGTCTCCCAAGACTAGTATTGGTTTATTTCCCTTCAAATTCCAATCTGCCACCTTGCCATTTGGTGTAATACTTAAAGGCCCGTAGATGTCCTCCTAGGATCATAAATTAAACTGAGGTAAGCTCCAAGTTGCCTCTTTTTCTGGGTGGCAGTGCAGAAGTCGATGTGGTGAGAGATTCATTCAACCATAGTGTTGTTAAATATGAACATAAACGCCATATTGTGCATTTAAATGGTTTCATTGTTTTGTTAAAGGAAAGGAAAAACCTAAAAGAGGAAGTGCCAAACTAAAACCAAACAAACCATAAATATATAGAGTAGAAATAAATTATGAATAAAACCATGTTCTTCTCCATCCATTTTCCTGTCTGTTAAAACCCATTTTCTAATACAGGCCATTTGGTGTTATTGTCTGTAGGTTCTGGATCCACTCCCGTGCTGCCCACAGGTCCAGAGGCCCACAGGTCCAGCCTATATGTGACTGTAACCCTGATATGGTAAGGTGAGTGATGGGGTGCTCCTGGAAGTGGGTTATGAGTAAATTGTAGGTTGATGTGGGCACTTGGCCAATGCAAGTTCAAAACAGACAGTGTGACCCAATTAAAGGCACTTCCGGTTGGCACAGGAAGCTATACGTAAACACATATCTTGCTTGGGGTATTCTCTTACAGAATCCTGAGTTTAAAGTCTTTATGTTAAAAATTGACTGATCTAGACAGGGTTGAATGCAGTCATTTTCACATTTGCAGGTTATGTACATCAAAATACCTTTTGGGTGAATTTAACCACTTCCGGATGCTCCAGGATGCTTAGATTCGACACAGGTAGACCTCATAGTGGTCTGATGGACTGTCATAGAAGACAGGTTCATAAGGCATTCATAACCCACATAGGCTTCAGGTTGAATTTAGAGGTGCAGGCAATGTATTCCTATGGGGAGAGAAGTCAATGCAAACTGTTTGAAGTAAACACCTTCTTTTAACTGCTAAGGGTTAATGCCACACGGCCAAGGTTAGGCTTGCACGGATCGGGAGGACCTCAGGAACGTACCTGAGGTCGAATTGTGCTTCTCACCCTAGCAGTTCTCTCACTGTCACCCAAAACAAATGACATTTTGGGCCTACTTTTCTCATGGTCGCTGCGCTCAGACCGAGCGAGCTACGGGATATCTCGTTGAACTCTGCACGGCCTAGAGATTATGTTTATGCCCTTGCCTGCTCTCTGTGTCTTTCAGCACCACACCTTTTCACTCCATCCTTGCTGTGTGTGTGTGTGTGAGAGCTTTTCTTTGACATCTGCTGGCGGAAATTACTGATTTACAGTTTAGGAGGGTTACCTAGTCACACATGTGAAGTTTTGGAAAGATGTGACTTTTTTAACCCTTCAAAACAGACAGTGTGACCCAATTAAAGGCACTTCCGGTTGGCACAGGAAGCTATAAGTAAACACATGTCTTTATTGACATAGCCACTTACAGAATCCTGAGTTTTAAGTCTTTAAGTTAAGAATTGACTGATCTACACAGGTTTGAATACAGTGATTTTCATAATGACAGGTTATGTGTTTCAAAACACTTTTAGGGTGAGCTAGCTTGATAGTTAACGTTTGCTTTAGTTTGCGCGCCAGCTCTGCAAATTCAGCAGGTGTGTGTGAAGGCTTCCAACAAAACGAATGACCTGCAGTGGATCAAACCATTGTGAGGCAAAGGGCGGGAGTCGCAATCTTTTGAAACTTAAAAACGCGCTATTAAGTGTCTATAATCAGCATAAGTGCTTTCATTGCGTTCATTGATGGGGTGATCCTGGAAATGAGTCACTAGTTCTGTGTGTAAATGGGCCCGTTTGATATTGTATAGAATGCTGTTTAAGTCTATTTTCTATTGTATACTGGGTTTCCCCAATGTAGTGTTTTTTGCTAAATGTGCAAGTGATTATATACATATATGACATTTGGAGTGTAGAGTGAAATGAAAGACAACCCCCCCTCTCCAAAAGTTGGGTCTGTGCTGTTGTGAGTTGAAAAGACTTGGATAAATTCATGATGAGAGGGGGTCAACTACCCCCTCTGCTGGGTAATCTAAGAAAGCAACTGGGGGAGGAAAGGGGGAGTGTACAGGGGGTTGGGGGGAAAAGAAGGGTGTGGTGTGGGTCCAAATTGTGGGTAGAGCCTATTCTAAATTTAGCTGCTCACACCAATTCTTAAAAATGAGGTCTGCTGTGGTTGTTGTTCAGTGTATCAGGTCTGTTGTGTGGAATTCATCATGTGGTATCTCCAAGAGAAATGGGCCATGTGTGGTGATGTAACCGTTAATGACTTTGAGGTTCCGTTTTCGATCTGGTGAAAGGAGGTGTGAGTGGTTAATAATGGGGATGTAAATAATTGCATTAGGGAAAAAGTGACTCTTGCTTCCTTGTGCATTGATGCATTCTGTTTGATGTTTTGTATGGGTCATTATCCATATTGTTTATGCCCACCGAGAGAACCACTATGCATGCTGGTGTCTAAATGAACCTCTGTTTTCTCCAGGACCTTTTTGAAATGGTAAAATGTTGCTCCAGGGTAACTCTCCACTTGTATGGGTTATGGGTTATGAAATGGAGGGATTCTATTAACATTTGAGTCTCCCAAGACTAGTATTGGTTTATTTCCCTTCAAATTCCAATCTGCCACCTTGCCATTTGGTGTAATACTTAAAGGCCCGTAGATGTCCTCCTAGGATCATAAATTAAACTGAGGTAAGCTCCAAGTTGCCTCTTTTTCTGGGTGGCAGTGCAGAAGTCGATGTGGTGAGAGATTCATTCAACCATAGTGTTGTTAAATATGAACATAAACGCCATATTGTGCATTTAAATGGTTTCATTGTTTTGTTAAAGGAAAGGAAAAACCTAAAAGAGGAAGTGCCAAACTAAAACCAAACAAACCATAAATATATAGAGTAGAAATAAATTATGAATAAAACCATGTTCTTCTCCATCCATTTTCCTGTCTGTTAAAACCCATTTTCTAATACAGGCCATTTGGTGTTATTGTCTGTAGGTTCTGGATCCACTCCCGTGCTGCCCACAGGTCCAGAGGCCCACAGGTCCAGCCTATATGTGACTGTAACCCTGATATGGTAAGGTGAGTGATGGGGTGCTCCTGGAAGTGGGTTATGAGTAAATTGTAGGTTGATGTGGGCACTTGGCCAATGCAAGTTCAAAACAGACAGTGTGACCCAATTAAAGGCACTTCCGGTTGGCACAGGAAGCTATACGTAAACACATATCTTGCTTGGGGTATTCTCTTACAGAATCCTGAGTTTAAAGTCTTTATGTTAAAAATTGACTGATCTAGACAGGGTTGAATGCAGTCATTTTCACATTTGCAGGTTATGTACATCAAAATACCTTTTGGGTGAATTTAACCACTTCCGGATGCTCCAGGATGCTTAGATTCGACACAGGTAGACCTCATAGTGGTCTGATGGACTGTCATAGAAGACAGGTTCATAAGGCATTCATAACCCACATAGGCTTCAGGTTGAATTTAGAGGTGCAGGCAATGTATTCCTATGGGGAGAGAAGTCAATGCAAACTGTTTGAAGTAAACACCTTCTTTTAACTGCTAAGGGTTAATGCCACACGGCCAAGGTTAGGCTTGCACGGATCGGGAGGATCTCAGGAACGTACCTGAGGTCGAATTGTGCTTCTCACCCTAGCAGTTCTCTCACTGTCACCCAAAACAAATGACATTTTGGGCCTACTTTTCTCATGGTCGCTGCGCTCAGACCGAGCGAGCTACGGGATATCTCGTTGAACTCTGCACGGCCTAGAGATTATGTTTATGCCCTTGCCTGCTCTCTGTGTCTTTCAGCACCACACCTTTTCACTCCATCCTTGCTGTGTGTGTGTGTGTGTGTGAGAGCTTTTCTTTGACATCTGCTGGCGGAAATTACTGATTTACAGTTTAGGAGGGTTACCTAGTCACACATGTGAAGTTTTGGAAAGATGTGACTTTTTTAACCCTTCAAAACAGACAGTGTGACCCAATTAAAGGCACTTCCGGTTGGCACAGGAAGCTATAAGTAAACACATGTCTTTATTGACATAGCCACTTACAGAATCCTGAGTTTTAAGTCTTTAAGTTAAGAATTGACTGATCTACACAGGTTTGAATACAGTGATTTTCATAATGACAGGTTATGTGTTTCAAAACACTTTTAGGGTGAGCTAGCTTGATAGTTAACGTTTGCTTTAGTTTGCGCGCCAGCTCTGCAAATTCAGCAGGTGTGTGTGAAGGCTTCCAACAAAACGAATGACCTGCAGTGGATCAAACCATTGTGAGGCAAAGGGCGGGAGTCGCAATCTTTTGAAACTTAAAAACGCGCTATTAAGTGTCTATAATCAGCATAAGTGCTTTCATTGCGTTCATTGATGGGGTGATCCTGGAAATGAGTCACTAGTTCTGTGTGTAAATGGGCCCGTTTGATATTGTATAGAATGCTGTTTAAGTCTATTTTCTATTGTATACTGGGTTTCCCCAATGTAGTGTTTTTTGCTAAATGTGCAAGTGATTATATACATATATGACATTTGGAGTGTAGAGTGAAATGAAAGACAACCCCCCCTCTCCAAAAGTTGGGTCTGTGCTGTTGTGAGTTGAAAAGACTTGGATAAATTCATGATGAGAGGGGGTCAACTACCCCCTCTGCTGGGTAATCTAAGAAAGCAACTGGGGGAGGAAAGGGGGAGTGTACAGGGGGTTGGGGGGAAAAGAAGGGTGTGGTGTGGGTCCAAATTGTGGGTAGAGCCTATTCTAAATTTAGCTGCTCACACCAATTCTTAAAAATGAGGTCTGCTGTGGTTGTTGTTCAGTGTATCAGGTCTGTTGTGTGGAATTCATCATGTGGTATCTCCAAGAGAAATGGGCCATGTGTGGTGATGTAACCGTTAATGACTTTGAGGTTCCGTTTTCGATCTGGTGAAAGGAGGTGTGAGTGGTTAATAATGGGGATGTAAATAATTGCATTAGGGAAAAAGTGACTCTTGCTTCCTTGTGCATTGATGCATTCTGTTTGATGTTTTGTATGGGTCATTATCCATATTGTTTATGCCCACCGAGAGAACCACTATGCATGCTGGTGTCTAAATGAACCTCTGTTTTCTCCAGGACCTTTTTGAAATGGTAAAATGTTGCTCCAGGGTAACTCTCCACTTGTATGGGTTATGGGTTATGAAATGGAGGGATTCTATTAACATTTGAGTCTCCCAAGACTAGTATTGGTTTATTTCCCTTCAAATTCCAATCTGCCACCTTGCCATTTGGTGTAATACTTAAAGGCCCGTAGATGTCCTCCTAGGATCATAAATTAAACTGAGGTAAGCTCCAAGTTGCCTCTTTTTCTGGGTGGCAGTGCAGAAGTCGATGTGGTGAGAGATTCATTCAACCATAGTGTTGTTAAATATGAACATAAACGCCATATTGTGCATTTAAATGGTTTCATTGTTTTGTTAAAGGAAAGGAAAAACCTAAAAGAGGAAGTGCCAAACTAAAACCAAACAAACCATAAATATATAGAGTAGAAATAAATTATGAATAAAACCATGTTCTTCTCCATCCATTTTCCTGTCTGTTAAAACCCATTTTCTAATACAGGCCATTTGGTGTTATTGTCTGTAGGTTCTGGATCCACTCCCGTGCTGCCCACAGGTCCAGAGGCCCACAGGTCCAGCCTATATGTGACTGTAACCCTGATATGGTAAGGTAAGTGATGGGGTGCTCCTGGAAGTGGGTTATGAGTAAATTGTAGGTTGATGTGGGCACTTGGCCAATGCAAGTTCAAAACAGACAGTGTGACCCAATTAAAGGCACTTCCGGTTGGCACAGGAAGCTATACGTAAACACATATCTTGCTTGGGGTATTCTCTTACAGAATCCTGAGTTTAAAGTCTTTATGTTAAAAATTGACTGATCTAGACAGGGTTGAATGCAGTCATTTTCACATTTGCAGGTTATGTACATCAAAATACCTTTTGGGTGAATTTAACCACTTCCGGATGCTCCAGGATGCTTAGATTCGACACAGGTAGACCTCATAGTGGTCTGATGGACTGTCATAGAAGACAGGTTCATAAGGCATTCATAACCCACATAGGCTTCAGGTTGAATTTAGAGGTGCAGGCAATGTATTCCTATGGGGAGAGAAGTCAATGCAAACTGTTTGAAGTAAACACCTTCTTTTAACTGCTAAGGGTTAATGCCACACGGCCAAGGTTAGGCTTGCACGGATCGGGAGGACCTCAGGAACGTACCTGAGGTCGAATTGTGCTTCTCACCCTAGCAGTTCTCTCACTGTCACCCAAAACAAATGACATTTTGGGCCTACTTTTCTCATGGTCGCTGCGCTCAGACCGAGCGAGCTACGGGATATCTCGTTGAACTCTGCACGGCCTAGAGATTATGTTTATGCCCTTGCCTGCTCTCTGTGTCTTTCAGCACCACACCTTTTCACTCCATCCTTGCTGTGTGTGTGTGTGAGAGCTTTTCTTTGACATCTGCTGGCGGAAATTACTGATTTACAGTTTAGGAGGGTTACCTAGTCACACATGTGAAGTTTTGGAAAGATGTGACTTTTTTAACCCTTCAAAACAGACAGTGTGACCCAATTAAAGGCACTTCCGGTTGGCACAGGAAGCTATAAGTAAACACATGTCTTTATTGACATAGCCACTTACAGAATCCTGAGTTTTAAGTCTTTAAGTTAAGAATTGACTGATCTACACAGGTTTGAATACAGTGATTTTCATAATGACAGGTTATGTGTTTCAAAACACTTTTAGGGTGAGCTAGCTTGATAGTTAACGTTTGCTTTAGTTTGCGCGCCAGCTCTGCAAATTCAGCAGGTGTGTGTGAAGGCTTCCAACAAAACGAATGACCTGCAGTGGATCAAACCATTGTGAGGCAAAGGGCGGGAGTCGCAATCTTTTGAAACTTAAAAACGCGCTATTAAGTGTCTATAATCAGCATAAGTGCTTTCATTGCGTTCATTGATGGGGTGATCCTGGAAATGAGTCACTAGTTCTGTGTGTAAATGGGCCCGTTTGATATTGTATAGAATGCTGTTTAAGTCTATTTTCTATTGTATACTGGGTTTCCCCAATGTAGTGTTTTTTGCTAAATGTGCAAGTGATTATATACATATATGACATTTGGAGTGTAGAGTGAAATGAAAGACAACCCCCCCTCTCCAAAAGTTGGGTCTGTGCTGTTGTGAGTTGAAAAGACTTGGATAAATTCATGATGAGAGGGGGTCAACTACCCCCTCTGCTGGGTAATCTAAGAAAGCAACTGGGGGAGGAAAGGGGGAGTGTACAGGGGGTTGGGGGGAAAAGAAGGGTGTGGTGTGGGTCCAAATTGTGGGTAGAGCCTATTCTAAATTTAGCTGCTCACACCAATTCTTAAAAATGAGGTCTGCTGTGGTTGTTGTTCAGTGTATCAGGTCTGTTGTGTGGAATTCATCATGTGGTATCTCCAAGAGAAATGGGCCATGTGTGGTGATGTAACCGTTAATGACTTTGAGGTTCCGTTTTCGATCTGGTGAAAGGAGGTGTGAGTGGTTAATAATGGGGATGTAAATAATTGCATTAGGGAAAAAGTGACTCTTGCTTCCTTGTGCATTGATGCATTCTGTTTGATGTTTTGTATGGGTCATTATCCATATTGTTTATGCCCACCGAGAGAACCACTATGCATGCTGGTGTCTAAATGAACCTCTGTTTTCTCCAGGACCTTTTTGAAATGGTAAAATGTTGCTCCAGGGTAACTCTCCACTTGTATGGGTTATGGGTTATGAAATGGAGGGATTCTATTAACATTTGAGTCTCCCAAGACTAGTATTGGTTTATTTCCCTTCAAATTCCAATCTGCCACCTTGCCATTTGGTGTAATACTTAAAGGCCCGTAGATGTCCTCCTAGGATCATAAATTAAACTGAGGTAAGCTCCAAGTTGCCTCTTTTTCTGGGTGGCAGTGCAGAAGTCGATGTGGTGAGAGATTCATTCAACCATAGTGTTGTTAAATATGAACATAAACGCCATATTGTGCATTTAAATGGTTTCATTGTTTTGTTAAAGGAAAGGAAAAACCTAAAAGAGGAAGTGCCAAACTAAAACCAAACAAACCATAAATATATAGAGTAGAAATAAATTATGAATAAAACCATGTTCTTCTCCATCCATTTTCCTGTCTGTTAAAACCCATTTTCTAATACAGGCCATTTGGTGTTATTGTCTGTAGGTTCTGGATCCACTCCCGTGCTGCCCACAGGTCCAGAGGCCCACAGGTCCAGCCTATATGTGACTGTAACCCTGATATGGTAAGGTGAGTGATGGGGTGCTCCTGGAAGTGGGTTATGAGTAAATTGTAGGTTGATGTGGGCACTTGGCCAATGCAAGTTCAAAACAGACAGTGTGACCCAATTAAAGGCACTTCCGGTTGGCACAGGAAGCTATACGTAAACACATATCTTGCTTGGGGTATTCTCTTACAGAATCCTGAGTTTAAAGTCTTTATGTTAAAAATTGACTGATCTAGACAGGGTTGAATGCAGTCATTTTCACATTTGCAGGTTATGTACATCAAAATACCTTTTGGGTGAATTTAACCACTTCCGGATGCTCCAGGATGCTTAGATTCGACACAGGTAGACCTCATAGTGGTCTGATGGACTGTCATAGAAGACAGGTTCATAAGGCATTCATAACCCACATAGGCTTCAGGTTGAATTTAGAGGTGCAGGCAATGTATTCCTATGGGGAGAGAAGTCAATGCAAACTGTTTGAAGTAAACACCTTCTTTTAACTGCTAAGGGTTAATGCCACACGGCCAAGGTTAGGCTTGCACGGATCGGGAGGACCTCAGGAACGTACCTGAGGTCGAATTGTGCTTCTCACCCTAGCAGTTCTCTCACTGTCACCCAAAACAAATGACATTTTGGGCCTACTTTTCTCATGGTCGCTGCGCTCAGACCGAGCGAGCTACGGGATATCTCGTTGAACTCTGCACGGCCTAGAGATTATGTTTATGCCCTTGCCTGCTCTCTGTGTCTTTCAGCACCACACCTTTTCACTCCATCCTTGCTGTGTGTGTGTGTGTGAGAGCTTTTCTTTGACATCTGCTGGCGGAAATTACTGATTTACAGTTTAGGAGGGTTACCTAGTCACACATGTGAAGTTTTGGAAAGATGTGACTTTTTTAACCCTTCAAAACAGACAGTGTGACCCAATTAAAGGCACTTCCGGTTGGCACAGGAAGCTATAAGTAAACACATGTCTTTATTGACATAGCCACTTACAGAATCCTGAGTTTTAAGTCTTTAAGTTAAGAATTGACTGATCTACACAGGTTTGAATACAGTGATTTTCATAATGACAGGTTATGTGTTTCAAAACACTTTTAGGGTGAGCTAGCTTGATAGTTAACGTTTGCTTTAGTTTGCGCGCCAGCTCTGCAAATTCAGCAGGTGTGTGTGAAGGCTTCCAACAAAACGAATGACCTGCAGTGGATCAAACCATTGTGAGGCAAAGGGCGGGAGTCGCAATCTTTTGAAACTTAAAAACGCGCTATTAAGTGTCTATAATCAGCATAAGTGCTTTCATTGCGTTCATTGATGGGGTGATCCTGGAAATGAGTCACTAGTTCTGTGTGTAAATGGGCCCGTTTGATATTGTATAGAATGCTGTTTAAGTCTATTTTCTATTGTATACTGGGTTTCCCCAATGTAGTGTTTTTTGCTAAATGTGCAAGTGATTATATACATATATGACATTTGGAGTGTAGAGTGAAATGAAAGACAACCCCCCCTCTCCAAAAGTTGGGTCTGTGCTGTTGTGAGTTGAAAAGACTTGGATAAATTCATGATGAGAGGGGGTCAACTACCCCCTCTGCTGGGTAATCTAAGAAAGCAACTGGGGGAGGAAAGGGGGAGTGTACAGGGGGTTGGGGGGAAAAGAAGGGTGTGGTGTGGGTCCAAATTGTGGGTAGAGCCTATTCTAAATTTAGCTGCTCACACCAATTCTTAAAAATGAGGTCTGCTGTGGTTGTTGTTCAGTGTATCAGGTCTGTTGTGTGGAATTCATCATGTGGTATCTCCAAGAGAAATGGGCCATGTGTGGTGATGTAACCGTTAATGACTTTGAGGTTCCGTTTTCGATCTGGTGAAAGGAGGTGTGAGTGGTTAATAATGGGGATGTAAATAATTGCATTAGGGAAAAAGTGACTCTTGCTTCCTTGTGCATTGATGCATTCTGTTTGATGTTTTGTATGGGTCATTATCCATATTGTTTATGCCCACCGAGAGAACCACTATGCATGCTGGTGTCTAAATGAACCTCTGTTTTCTCCAGGACCTTTTTGAAATGGTAAAATGTTGCTCCAGGGTAACTCTCCACTTGTATGGGTTATGGGTTATGAAATGGAGGGATTCTATTAACATTTGAGTCTCCCAAGACTAGTATTGGTTTATTTCCCTTCAAATTCCAATCTGCCACCTTGCCATTTGGTGTAATACTTAAAGGCCCGTAGATGTCCTCCTAGGATCATAAATTAAACTGAGGTAAGCTCCAAGTTGCCTCTTTTTCTGGGTGGCAGTGCAGAAGTCGATGTGGTGAGAGATTCATTCAACCATAGTGTTGTTAAATATGAACATAAACGCCATATTGTGCATTTAAATGGTTTCATTGTTTTGTTAAAGGAAAGGAAAAACCTAAAAGAGGAAGTGCCAAACTAAAACCAAACAAACCATAAATATATAGAGTAGAAATAAATTATGAATAAAACCATGTTCTTCTCCATCCATTTTCCTGTCTGTTAAAACCCATTTTCTAATACAGGCCATTTGGTGTTATTGTCTGTAGGTTCTGGATCCACTCCCGTGCTGCCCACAGGTCCAGAGGCCCACAGGTCCAGCCTATATGTGACTGTAACCCTGATATGGTAAGGTGAGTGATGGGGTGCTCCTGGAAGTGGGTTATGAGTAAATTGTAGGTTGATGTGGGCACTTGGCCAATGCAAGTTCAAAACAGACAGTGTGACCCAATTAAAGGCACTTCCGGTTGGCACAGGAAGCTATACGTAAACACATATCTTGCTTGGGGTATTCTCTTACAGAATCCTGAGTTTAAAGTCTTTATGTTAAAAATTGACTGATCTAGACAGGGTTGAATGCAGTCATTTTCACATTTGCAGGTTATGTACATCAAAATACCTTTTGGGTGAATTTAACCACTTCCGGATGCTCCAGGATGCTTAGATTCGACACAGGTAGACCTCATAGTGGTCTGATGGACTGTCATAGAAGACAGGTTCATAAGGCATTCATAACCCACATAGGCTTCAGGTTGAATTTAGAGGTGCAGGCAATGTATTCCTATGGGGAGAGAAGTCAATGCAAACTGTTTGAAGTAAACACCTTCTTTTAACTGCTAAGGGTTAATGCCACACGGCCAAGGTTAGGCTTGCACGGATCGGGAGGACCTCAGGAACGTACCTGAGGTCGAATTGTGCTTCTCACCCTAGCAGTTCTCTCACTGTCACCCAAAACAAATGACATTTTGGGCCTACTTTTCTCATGGTCGCTGCGCTCAGACCGAGCGAGCTACGGGATATCTCGTTGAACTCTGCACGGCCTAGAGATTATGTTTATGCCCTTGCCTGCTCTCTGTGTCTTTCAGCACCACACCTTTTCACTCCATCCTTGCTGTGTGTGTGTGTGAGAGCTTTTCTTTGACATCTGCTGGCGGAAATTACTGATTTACAGTTTAGGAGGGTTACCTAGTCACACATGTGAAGTTTTGGAAAGATGTGACTTTTTTAACCCTTCAAAACAGACAGTGTGACCCAATTAAAGGCACTTCCGGTTGGCACAGGAAGCTATAAGTAAACACATGTCTTTATTGACATAGCCACTTACAGAATCCTGAGTTTTAAGTCTTTAAGTTAAGAATTGACTGATCTACACAGGTTTGAATACAGTGATTTTCATAATGACAGGTTATGTGTTTCAAAACACTTTTAGGGTGAGCTAGCTTGATAGTTAACGTTTGCTTTAGTTTGCGCGCCAGCTCTGCAAATTCAGCAGGTGTGTGTGAAGGCTTCCAACAAAACGAATGACCTGCAGTGGATCAAACCATTGTGAGGCAAAGGGCGGGAGTCGCAATCTTTTGAAACTTAAAAACGCGCTATTAAGTGTCTATAATCAGCATAAGTGCTTTCATTGCGTTCATTGATGGGGTGATCCTGGAAATGAGTCACTAGTTCTGTGTGTAAATGGGCCCGTTTGATATTGTATAGAATGCTGTTTAAGTCTATTTTCTATTGTATACTGGGTTTCCCCAATGTAGTGTTTTTTGCTAAATGTGCAAGTGATTATATACATATATGACATTTGGAGTGTAGAGTGAAATGAAAGACAACCCCCCCTCTCCAAAAGTTGGGTCTGTGCTGTTGTGAGTTGAAAAGACTTGGATAAATTCATGATGAGAGGGGGTCAACTACCCCCTCTGCTGGGTAATCTAAGAAAGCAACTGGGGGAGGAAAGGGGGAGTGTACAGGGGGTTGGGGGGAAAAGAAGGGTGTGGTGTGGGTCCAAATTGTGGGTAGAGCCTATTCTAAATTTAGCTGCTCACACCAATTCTTAAAAATGAGGTCTGCTGTGGTTGTTGTTCAGTGTATCAGGTCTGTTGTGTGGAATTCATCATGTGGTATCTCCAAGAGAAATGGGCCATGTGTGGTGATGTAACCGTTAATGACTTTGAGGTTCCGTTTTCGATCTGGTGAAAGGAGGTGTGAGTGGTTAATAATGGGGATGTAAATAATTGCATTAGGGAAAAAGTGACTCTTGCTTCCTTGTGCATTGATGCATTCTGTTTGATGTTTTGTATGGGTCATTATCCATATTGTTTATGCCCACCGAGAGAACCACTATGCATGCTGGTGTCTAAATGAACCTCTGTTTTCTCCAGGACCTTTTTGAAATGGTAAAATGTTGCTCCAGGGTAACTCTCCACTTGTATGGGTTATGGGTTATGAAATGGAGGGATTCTATTAACATTTGAGTCTCCCAAGACTAGTATTGGTTTATTTCCCTTCAAATTCCAATCTGCCACCTTGCCATTTGGTGTAATACTTAAAGGCCCGTAGATGTCCTCCTAGGATCATAAATTAAACTGAGGTAAGCTCCAAGTTGCCTCTTTTTCTGGGTGGCAGTGCAGAAGTCGATGTGGTGAGAGATTCATTCAACCATAGTGTTGTTAAATATGAACATAAACGCCATATTGTGCATTTAAATGGTTTCATTGTTTTGTTAAAGGAAAGGAAAAACCTAAAAGAGGAAGTGCCAAACTAAAACCAAACAAACCATAAATATATAGAGTAGAAATAAATTATGAATAAAACCATGTTCTTCTCCATCCATTTTCCTGTCTGTTAAAACCCATTTTCTAATACAGGCCATTTGGTGTTATTGTCTGTAGGTTCTGGATCCACTCCCGTGCTGCCCACAGGTCCAGAGGCCCACAGGTCCAGCCTATATGTGACTGTAACCCTGATATGGTAAGGTGAGTGATGGGGTGCTCCTGGAAGTGGGTTATGAGTAAATTGTAGGTTGATGTGGGCACTTGGCCAATGCAAGTTCAAAACAGACAGTGTGACCCAATTAAAGGCACTTCCGGTTGGCACAGGAAGCTATACGTAAACACATATCTTGCTTGGGGTATTCTCTTACAGAATCCTGAGTTTAAAGTCTTTATGTTAAAAATTGACTGATCTAGACAGGGTTGAATGCAGTCATTTTCACATTTGCAGGTTATGTACATCAAAATACCTTTTGGGTGAATTTAACCACTTCCGGATGCTCCAGGATGCTTAGATTCGACACAGGTAGACCTCATAGTGGTCTGATGGACTGTCATAGAAGACAGGTTCATAAGGCATTCATAACCCACATAGGCTTCAGGTTGAATTTAGAGGTGCAGGCAATGTATTCCTATGGGGAGAGAAGTCAATGCAAACTGTTTGAAGTAAACACCTTCTTTTAACTGCTAAGGGTTAATGCCACACGGCCAAGGTTAGGCTTGCACGGATCGGGAGGATCTCAGGAACGTACCTGAGGTCGAATTGTGCTTCTCACCCTAGCAGTTCTCTCACTGTCACCCAAAACAAATGACATTTTGGGCCTACTTTTCTCATGGTCGCTGCGCTCAGACCGAGCGAGCTACGGGATATCTCGTTGAACTCTGCACGGCCTAGAGATTATGTTTATGCCCTTGCCTGCTCTCTGTGTCTTTCAGCACCACACCTTTTCACTCCATCCTTGCTGTGTGTGTGTGTGTGTGTGAGAGCTTTTCTTTGACATCTGCTGGCGGAAATTACTGATTTACAGTTTAGGAGGGTTACCTAGTCACACATGTGAAGTTTTGGAAAGATGTGACTTTTTTAACCCTTCAAAACAGACAGTGTGACCCAATTAAAGGCACTTCCGGTTGGCACAGGAAGCTATAAGTAAACACATGTCTTTATTGACATAGCCACTTACAGAATCCTGAGTTTTAAGTCTTTAAGTTAAGAATTGACTGATCTACACAGGTTTGAATACAGTGATTTTCATAATGACAGGTTATGTGTTTCAAAACACTTTTAGGGTGAGCTAGCTTGATAGTTAACGTTTGCTTTAGTTTGCGCGCCAGCTCTGCAAATTCAGCAGGTGTGTGTGAAGGCTTCCAACAAAACGAATGACCTGCAGTGGATCAAACCATTGTGAGGCAAAGGGCGGGAGTCGCAATCTTTTGAAACTTAAAAACGCGCTATTAAGTGTCTATAATCAGCATAAGTGCTTTCATTGCGTTCATTGATGGGGTGATCCTGGAAATGAGTCACTAGTTCTGTGTGTAAATGGGCCCGTTTGATATTGTATAGAATGCTGTTTAAGTCTATTTTCTATTGTATACTGGGTTTCCCCAATGTAGTGTTTTTTGCTAAATGTGCAAGTGATTATATACATATATGACATTTGGAGTGTAGAGTGAAATGAAAGACAACCCCCCCTCTCCAAAAGTTGGGTCTGTGCTGTTGTGAGTTGAAAAGACTTGGATAAATTCATGATGAGAGGGGGTCAACTACCCCCTCTGCTGGGTAATCTAAGAAAGCAACTGGGGGAGGAAAGGGGGAGTGTACAGGGGGTTGGGGGGAAAAGAAGGGTGTGGTGTGGGTCCAAATTGTGGGTAGAGCCTATTCTAAATTTAGCTGCTCACACCAATTCTTAAAAATGAGGTCTGCTGTGGTTGTTGTTCAGTGTATCAGGTCTGTTGTGTGGAATTCATCATGTGGTATCTCCAAGAGAAATGGGCCATGTGTGGTGATGTAACCGTTAATGACTTTGAGGTTCCGTTTTCGATCTGGTGAAAGGAGGTGTGAGTGGTTAATAATGGGGATGTAAATAATTGCATTAGGGAAAAAGTGACTCTTGCTTCCTTGTGCATTGATGCATTCTGTTTGATGTTTTGTATGGGTCATTATCCATATTGTTTATGCCCACCGAGAGAACCACTATGCATGCTGGTGTCTAAATGAACCTCTGTTTTCTCCAGGACCTTTTTGAAATGGTAAAATGTTGCTCCAGGGTAACTCTCCACTTGTATGGGTTATGGGTTATGAAATGGAGGGATTCTATTAACATTTGAGTCTCCCAAGACTAGTATTGGTTTATTTCCCTTCAAATTCCAATCTGCCACCTTGCCATTTGGTGTAATACTTAAAGGCCCGTAGATGTCCTCCTAGGATCATAAATTAAACTGAGGTAAGCTCCAAGTTGCCTCTTTTTCTGGGTGGCAGTGCAGAAGTCGATGTGGTGAGAGATTCATTCAACCATAGTGTTGTTAAATATGAACATAAACGCCATATTGTGCATTTAAATGGTTTCATTGTTTTGTTAAAGGAAAGGAAAAACCTAAAAGAGGAAGTGCCAAACTAAAACCAAACAAACCATAAATATATAGAGTAGAAATAAATTATGAATAAAACCATGTTCTTCTCCATCCATTTTCCTGTCTGTTAAAACCCATTTTCTAATACAGGCCATTTGGTGTTATTGTCTGTAGGTTCTGGATCCACTCCCGTGCTGCCCACAGGTCCAGAGGCCCACAGGTCCAGCCTATATGTGACTGTAACCCTGATATGGTAAGGTGAGTGATGGGGTGCTCCTGGAAGTGGGTTATGAGTAAATTGTAGGTTGATGTGGGCACTTGGCCAATGCAAGTTCAAAACAGACAGTGTGACCCAATTAAAGGCACTTCCGGTTGGCACAGGAAGCTATACGTAAACACATATCTTGCTTGGGGTATTCTCTTACAGAATCCTGAGTTTAAAGTCTTTATGTTAAAAATTGACTGATCTAGACAGGGTTGAATGCAGTCATTTTCACATTTGCAGGTTATGTACATCAAAATACCTTTTGGGTGAATTTAACCACTTCCGGATGCTCCAGGATGCTTAGATTCGACACAGGTAGACCTCATAGTGGTCTGATGGACTGTCATAGAAGACAGGTTCATAAGGCATTCATAACCCACATAGGCTTCAGGTTGAATTTAGAGGTGCAGGCAATGTATTCCTATGGGGAGAGAAGTCAATGCAAACTGTTTGAAGTAAACACCTTCTTTTAACTGCTAAGGGTTAATGCCACACGGCCAAGGTTAGGCTTGCACGGATCGGGAGGATCTCAGGAACGTACCTGAGGTCGAATTGTGCTTCTCACCCTAGCAGTTCTCTCACTGTCACCCAAAACAAATGACATTTTGGGCCTACTTTTCTCATGGTCGCTGCGCTCAGACCGAGCGAGCTACGGGATATCTCGTTGAACTCTGCACGG
The DNA here is from genome assembly GCF_013265735.2 of Oncorhynchus mykiss. Taxonomy (NCBI): domain Eukaryota; kingdom Metazoa; phylum Chordata; class Actinopteri; order Salmoniformes; family Salmonidae; genus Oncorhynchus; species Oncorhynchus mykiss. The sequence goes on from NW_023494255.1 coordinate 29,457, forward strand.
CCTAGAGATTATGTTTATGCCCTTGCCTGCTCTCTGTGTCTTTCAGCACCACACCTTTTCACTCCATCCTTGCTGTGTGTGTGTGTGTGTGTGTGAGAGCTTTTCTTTGACATCTGCTGGCGGAAATTACTGATTTACAGTTTAGGAGGGTTACCTAGTCACACATGTGAAGTTTTGGAAAGATGTGACTTTTTTAACCCTTCAAAACAGACAGTGTGACCCAATTAAAGGCACTTCCGGTTGGCACAGGAAGCTATAAGTAAACACATGTCTTTATTGACATAGCCACTTACAGAATCCTGAGTTTTAAGTCTTTAAGTTAAGAATTGACTGATCTACACAGGTTTGAATACAGTGATTTTCATAATGACAGGTTATGTGTTTCAAAACACTTTTAGGGTGAGCTAGCTTGATAGTTAACGTTTGCTTTAGTTTGCGCGCCAGCTCTGCAAATTCAGCAGGTGTGTGTGAAGGCTTCCAACAAAACGAATGACCTGCAGTGGATCAAACCATTGTGAGGCAAAGGGCGGGAGTCGCAATCTTTTGAAACTTAAAAACGCGCTATTAAGTGTCTATAATCAGCATAAGTGCTTTCATTGCGTTCATTGATGGGGTGATCCTGGAAATGAGTCACTAGTTCTGTGTGTAAATGGGCCCGTTTGATATTGTATAGAATGCTGTTTAAGTCTATTTTCTATTGTATACTGGGTTTCCCCAATGTAGTGTTTTTTGCTAAATGTGCAAGTGATTATATACATATATGACATTTGGAGTGTAGAGTGAAATGAAAGACAACCCCCCCTCTCCAAAAGTTGGGTCTGTGCTGTTGTGAGTTGAAAAGACTTGGATAAATTCATGATGAGAGGGGGTCAACTACCCCCTCTGCTGGGTAATCTAAGAAAGCAACTGGGGGAGGAAAGGGGGAGTGTACAGGGGGTTGGGGGGAAAAGAAGGGTGTGGTGTGGGTCCAAATTGTGGGTAGAGCCTATTCTAAATTTAGCTGCTCACACCAATTCTTAAAAATGAGGTCTGCTGTGGTTGTTGTTCAGTGTATCAGGTCTGTTGTGTGGAATTCATCATGTGGTATCTCCAAGAGAAATGGGCCATGTGTGGTGATGTAACCGTTAATGACTTTGAGGTTCCGTTTTCGATCTGGTGAAAGGAGGTGTGAGTGGTTAATAATGGGGATGTAAATAATTGCATTAGGGAAAAAGTGACTCTTGCTTCCTTGTGCATTGATGCATTCTGTTTGATGTTTTGTATGGGTCATTATCCATATTGTTTATGCCCACCGAGAGAACCACTATGCATGCTGGTGTCTAAATGAACCTCTGTTTTCTCCAGGACCTTTTTGAAATGGTAAAATGTTGCTCCAGGGTAACTCTCCACTTGTATGGGTTATGGGTTATGAAATGGAGGGATTCTATTAACATTTGAGTCTCCCAAGACTAGTATTGGTTTATTTCCCTTCAAATTCCAATCTGCCACCTTGCCATTTGGTGTAATACTTAAAGGCCCGTAGATGTCCTCCTAGGATCATAAATTAAACTGAGGTAAGCTCCAAGTTGCCTCTTTTTCTGGGTGGCAGTGCAGAAGTCGATGTGGTGAGAGATTCATTCAACCATAGTGTTGTTAAATATGAACATAAACGCCATATTGTGCATTTAAATGGTTTCATTGTTTTGTTAAAGGAAAGGAAAAACCTAAAAGAGGAAGTGCCAAACTAAAACCAAACAAACCATAAATATATAGAGTAGAAATAAATTATGAATAAAACCATGTTCTTCTCCATCCATTTTCCTGTCTGTTAAAACCCATTTTCTAATACAGGCCATTTGGTGTTATTGTCTGTAGGTTCTGGATCCACTCCCGTGCTGCCCACAGGTCCAGAGGCCCACAGGTCCAGCCTATATGTGACTGTAACCCTGATATGGTAAGGTGAGTGATGGGGTGCTCCTGGAAGTGGGTTATGAGTAAATTGTAGGTTGATGTGGGCACTTGGCCAATGCAAGTTCAAAACAGACAGTGTGACCCAATTAAAGGCACTTCCGGTTGGCACAGGAAGCTATACGTAAACACATATCTTGCTTGGGGTATTCTCTTACAGAATCCTGAGTTTAAAGTCTTTATGTTAAAAATTGACTGATCTAGACAGGGTTGAATGCAGTCATTTTCACATTTGCAGGTTATGTACATCAAAATACCTTTTGGGTGAATTTAACCACTTCCGGATGCTCCAGGATGCTTAGATTCGACACAGGTAGACCTCATAGTGGTCTGATGGACTGTCATAGAAGACAGGTTCATAAGGCATTCATAACCCACATAGGCTTCAGGTTGAATTTAGAGGTGCAGGCAATGTATTCCTATGGGGAGAGAAGTCAATGCAAACTGTTTGAAGTAAACACCTTCTTTTAACTGCTAAGGGTTAATGCCACACGGCCAAGGTTAGGCTTGCACGGATCGGGAGGATCTCAGGAACGTACCTGAGGTCGAATTGTGCTTCTCACCCTAGCAGTTCTCTCACTGTCACCCAAAACAAATGACATTTTGGGCCTACTTTTCTCATGGTCGCTGCGCTCAGACCGAGCGAGCTACGGGATATCTCGTTGAACTCTGCACGGCCTAGAGATTATGTTTATGCCCTTGGCTGCTCTCTGTGTCTTTCAGCACCACACCTTTTCACTCCATCCTTGCTGTGTGTGTGTGTGTGTGTGAGAGCTTTTCTTTGACATCTGCTGGCGGAAATTACTGATTTACAGTTTAGGAGGGTTACCTAGTCACACATGTGAAGTTTTGGAAAGATGTGACTTTTTTAACCCTTCAAAACAGACAGTGTGACCCAATTAAAGGCACTTCCGGTTGGCACAGGAAGCTATAAGTAAACACATGTCTTTATTGACATAGCCACTTACAGAATCCTGAGTTTTAAGTCTTTAAGTTAAGAATTGACTGATCTACACAGGTTTGAATACAGTGATTTTCATAATGACAGGTTATGTGTTTCAAAACACTTTTAGGGTGAGCTAGCTTGATAGTTAACGTTTGCTTTAGTTTGCGCGCCAGCTCTGCAAATTCAGCAGGTGTGTGTGAAGGCTTCCAACAAAACGAATGACCTGCAGTGGATCAAACCATTGTGAGGCAAAGGGCGGGAGTCGCAATCTTTTGAAACTTAAAAACGCGCTATTAAGTGTCTATAATCAGCATAAGTGCTTTCATTGCGTTCATTGATGGGGTGATCCTGGAAATGAGTCACTAGTTCTGTGTGTAAATGGGCCCGTTTGATATTGTATAGAATGCTGTTTAAGTCTATTTTCTATTGTATACTGGGTTTCCCCAATGTAGTGTTTTTTGCTAAATGTGCAAGTGATTATATACATATATGACATTTGGAGTGTAGAGTGAAATGAAAGACAACCCCCCCTCTCCAAAAGTTGGGTCTGTGCTGTTGTGAGTTGAAAAGACTTGGATAAATTCATGATGAGAGGGGGTCAACTACCCCCTCTGCTGGGTAATCTAAGAAAGCAACTGGGGGAGGAAAGGGGGAGTGTACAGGGGGTTGGGGGGAAAAGAAGGGTGTGGTGTGGGTCCAAATTGTGGGTAGAGCCTATTCTAAATTTAGCTGCTCACACCAATTCTTAAAAATGAGGTCTGCTGTGGTTGTTGTTCAGTGTATCAGGTCTGTTGTGTGGAATTCATCATGTGGTATCTCCAAGAGAAATGGGCCATGTGTGGTGATGTAACCGTTAATGACTTTGAGGTTCCGTTTTCGATCTGGTGAAAGGAGGTGTGAGTGGTTAATAATGGGGATGTAAATAATTGCATTAGGGAAAAAGTGACTCTTGCTTCCTTGTGCATTGATGCATTCTGTTTGATGTTTTGTATGGGTCATTATCCATATTGTTTATGCCCACCGAGAGAACCACTATGCATGCTGGTGTCTAAATGAACCTCTGTTTTCTCCAGGACCTTTTTGAAATGGTAAAATGTTGCTCCAGGGTAACTCTCCACTTGTATGGGTTATGGGTTATGAAATGGAGGGATTCTATTAACATTTGAGTCTCCCAAGACTAGTATTGGTTTATTTCCCTTCAAATTCCAATCTGCCACCTTGCCATTTGGTGTAATACTTAAAGGCCCGTAGATGTCCTCCTAGGATCATAAATTAAACTGAGGTAAGCTCCAAGTTGCCTCTTTTTCTGGGTGGCAGTGCAGAAGTCGATGTGGTGAGAGATTCATTCAACCATAGTGTTGTTAAATATGAACATAAACGCCATATTGTGCATTTAAATGGTTTCATTGTTTTGTTAAAGGAAAGGAAAAACCTAAAAGAGGAAGTGCCAAACTAAAACCAAACAAACCATAAATATATAGAGTAGAAATAAATTATGAATAAAACCATGTTCTTCTCCATCCATTTTCCTGTCTGTTAAAACCCATTTTCTAATACAGGCCATTTGGTGTTATTGTCTGTAGGTTCTGGATCCACTCCCGTGCTGCCCACAGGTCCAGAGGCCCACAGGTCCAGCCTATATGTGACTGTAACCCTGATATGGTAAGGTGAGTGATGGGGTGCTCCTGGAAGTGGGTTATGAGTAAATTGTAGGTTGATGTGGGCACTTGGCCAATGCAAGTTCAAAACAGACAGTGTGACCCAATTAAAGGCACTTCCGGTTGGCACAGGAAGCTATACGTAAACACATATCTTGCTTGGGGTATTCTCTTACAGAATCCTGAGTTTAAAGTCTTTATGTTAAAAATTGACTGATCTAGACAGGGTTGAATGCAGTCATTTTCACATTTGCAGGTTATGTACATCAAAATACCTTTTGGGTGAATTTAACCACTTCCGGATGCTCCAGGATGCTTAGATTCGACACAGGTAGACCTCATAGTGGTCTGATGGACTGTCATAGAAGACAGGTTCATAAGGCATTCATAACCCACATAGGCTTCAGGTTGAATTTAGAGGTGCAGGCAATGTATTCCTATGGGGAGAGAAGTCAATGCAAACTGTTTGAAGTAAACACCTTCTTTTAACTGCTAAGGGTTAATGCCACACGGCCAAGGTTAGGCTTGCACGGATCGGGAGGATCTCAGGAACGTACCTGAGGTCGAATTGTGCTTCTCACCCTAGCAGTTCTCTCACTGTCACCCAAAACAAATGACATTTTGGGCCTACTTTTCTCATGGTCGCTGCGCTCAGACCGAGCGAGCTACGGGATATCTCGTTGAACTCTGCACGGCCTAGAGATTATGTTTATGCCCTTGCCTGCTCTCTGTGTCTTTCAGCACCACACCTTTTCACTCCATCCTTGCTGTGTGTGTGTGTGTGTGTGAGAGCTTTTCTTTGACATCTGCTGGCGGAAATTACTGATTTACAGTTTAGGAGGGTTACCTAGTCACACATGTGAAGTTTTGGAAAGATGTGACTTTTTTAACCCTTCAAAACAGACAGTGTGACCCAATTAAAGGCACTTCCGGTTGGCACAGGAAGCTATAAGTAAACACATGTCTTTATTGACATAGCCACTTACAGAATCCTGAGTTTTAAGTCTTTAAGTTAAGAATTGACTGATCTACACAGGTTTGAATACAGTGATTTTCATAATGACAGGTTATGTGTTTCAAAACACTTTTAGGGTGAGCTAGCTTGATAGTTAACGTTTGCTTTAGTTTGCGCGCCAGCTCTGCAAATTCAGCAGGTGTGTGTGAAGGCTTCCAACAAAACGAATGACCTGCAGTGGATCAAACCATTGTGAGGCAAAGGGCGGGAGTCGCAATCTTTTGAAACTTAAAAACGCGCTATTAAGTGTCTATAATCAGCATAAGTGCTTTCATTGCGTTCATTGATGGGGTGATCCTGGAAATGAGTCACTAGTTCTGTGTGTAAATGGGCCCGTTTGATATTGTATAGAATGCTGTTTAAGTCTATTTTCTATTGTATACTGGGTTTCCCCAATGTAGTGTTTTTTGCTAAATGTGCAAGTGATTATATACATATATGACATTTGGAGTGTAGAGTGAAATGAAAGACAACCCCCCCTCTCCAAAAGTTGGGTCTGTGCTGTTGTGAGTTGAAAAGACTTGGATAAATTCATGATGAGAGGGGGTCAACTACCCCCTCTGCTGGGTAATCTAAGAAAGCAACTGGGGGAGGAAAGGGGGAGTGTACAGGGGGTTGGGGGGAAAAGAAGGGTGTGGTGTGGGTCCAAATTGTGGGTAGAGCCTATTCTAAATTTAGCTGCTCACACCAATTCTTAAAAATGAGGTCTGCTGTGGTTGTTGTTCAGTGTATCAGGTCTGTTGTGTGGAATTCATCATGTGGTATCTCCAAGAGAAATGGGCCATGTGTGGTGATGTAACCGTTAATGACTTTGAGGTTCCGTTTTCGATCTGGTGAAAGGAGGTGTGAGTGGTTAATAATGGGGATGTAAATAATTGCATTAGGGAAAAAGTGACTCTTGCTTCCTTGTGCATTGATGCATTCTGTTTGATGTTTTGTATGGGTCATTATCCATATTGTTTATGCCCACCGAGAGAACCACTATGCATGCTGGTGTCTAAATGAACCTCTGTTTTCTCCAGGACCTTTTTGAAATGGTAAAATGTTGCTCCAGGGTAACTCTCCACTTGTATGGGTTATGGGTTATGAAATGGAGGGATTCTATTAACATTTGAGTCTCCCAAGACTAGTATTGGTTTATTTCCCTTAAAATTCCAATCTGCCACCTTGCCATTTGGTGTAATACTTAAAGGCCCGTAGATGTCCTCCTAGGATCATAAATTAAACTGAGGTAAGCTCCAAGTTGCCTCTTTTTCTGGGTGGCAGTGCAGAAGTCGATGTGGTGAGAGATTCATTCAACCATAGTGTTGTTAAATATGAACATAAACGCCATATTGTGCATTTAAATGGTTTCATTGTTTTGTTAAAGGAAAGGAAAAACCTAAAAGAGGAAGTGCCAAACTAAAACCAAACAAACCATAAATATATAGAGTAGAAATAAATTATGAATAAAACCATGTTCTTCTCCATCCATTTTCCTGTCTGTTAAAACCCATTTTCTAATACAGGCCATTTGGTGTTATTGTCTGTAGGTTCTGGATCCACTCCCGTGCTGCCCACAGGTCCAGAGGCCCACAGGTCCAGCCTATATGTGACTGTAACCCTGATATGGTAAGGTGAGTGATGGGGTGCTCCTGGAAGTGGGTTATGAGTAAATTGTAGGTTGATGTGGGCACTTGGCCAATGCAAGTTCAAAACAGACAGTGTGACCCAATTAAAGGCACTTCCGGTTGGCACAGGAAGCTATACGTAAACACATATCTTGCTTGGGGTATTCTCTTACAGAATCCTGAGTTTAAAGTCTTTATGTTAAAAATTGACTGATCTAGACAGGGTTGAATGCAGTCATTTTCACATTTGCAGGTTATGTACATCAAAATACCTTTTGGGTGAATTTAACCACTTCCGGATGCTCCAGGATGCTTAGATTCGACACAGGTAGACCTCATAGTGGTCTGATGGACTGTCATAGAAGACAGGTTCATAAGGCATTCATAACCCACATAGGCTTCAGGTTGAATTTAGAGGTGCAGGCAATGTATTCCTATGGGGAGAGAAGTCAATGCAAACTGTTTGAAGTAAACACCTTCTTTTAACTGCTAAGGGTTAATGCCACACGGCCAAGGTTAGGCTTGCACGGATCGGGAGGATCTCAGGAACGTACCTGAGGTCGAATTGTGCTTCTCACCCTAGCAGTTCTCTCACTGTCACCCAAAACAAATGACATTTTGGGCCTACTTTTCTCATGGTCGCTGCGCTCAGACCGAGCGAGCTACGGGATATCTCGTTGAACTCTGCACGGCCTAGAGATTATGTTTATGCCCTTGCCTGCTCTCTGTGTCTTTCAGCACCACACCTTTTCACTCCATCCTTGCTGTGTGTGTGTGTGTGTGTGAGAGCTTTTCTTTGACATCTGCTGGCGGAAATTACTGATTTACAGTTTAGGAGGGTTACCTAGTCACACATGTGAAGTTTTGGAAAGATGTGACTTTTTTAACCCTTCAAAACAGACAGTGTGACCCAATTAAAGGCACTTCCGGTTGGCACAGGAAGCTATAAGTAAACACATGTCTTTATTGACATAGCCACTTACAGAATCCTGAGTTTTAAGTCTTTAAGTTAAGAATTGACTGATCTACACAGGTTTGAATACAGTGATTTTCATAATGACAGGTTATGTGTTTCAAAACACTTTTAGGGTGAGCTAGCTTGATAGTTAACGTTTGCTTTAGTTTGTGCGCCAGCTCTGCAAATTCAGCAGGTGTGTGTGAAGGCTTCCAACAAAACGAATGACCTGCAGTGGATCAAACCATTGTGAGGCAAAGGGCGGGAGTCGCAATCTTTTGAAACTTAAAAACGCGCTATTAAGTGTCTATAATCAGCATAAGTGCTTTCATTGCGTTCATTGATGGGGTGATCCTGGAAATGAGTCACTAGTTCTGTGTGTAAATGGGCCCGTTTGATATTGTATAGAATGCTGTTTAAGTCTATTTTCTATTGTATACTGGGTTTCCCCAATGTAGTGTTTTTTGCTAAATGTGCAAGTGATTATATACATATATGACATTTGGAGTGTAGAGTGAAATGAAAGACAACCCCCCCTCTCCAAAAGTTGGGTCTGTGCTGTTGTGAGTTGAAAAGACTTGGATAAATTCATGATGAGAGGGGGTCAACTACCCCCTCTGCTGGGTAATCTAAGAAAGCAACTGGGGGAGGAAAGGGGGAGTGTACAGGGGGTTGGGGGGAAAAGAAGGGTGTGGTGTGGGTCCAAATTGTGGGTAGAGCCTATTCTAAATTTAGCTGCTCACACCAATTCTTAAAAATGAGGTCTGCTGTGGTTGTTGTTCAGTGTATCAGGTCTGTTGTGTGGAATTCATCATGTGGTATCTCCAAGAGAAATGGGCCATGTGTGGTGATGTAACCGTTAATGACTTTGAGGTTCCGTTTTCGATCTGGTGAAAGGAGGTGTGAGTGGTTAATAATGGGGATGTAAATAATTGCATTAGGGAAAAAGTGACTCTTGCTTCCTTGTGCATTGATGCATTCTGTTTGATGTTTTGTATGGGTCATTATCCATATTGTTTATGCCCACCGAGAGAACCACTATGCATGCTGGTGTCTAAATGAACCTCTGTTTTCTCCAGGACCTTTTTGAAATGGTAAAATGTTGCTCCAGGGTAACTCTCCACTTGTATGGGTTATGGGTTATGAAATGGAGGGATTCTATTAACATTTGAGTCTCCCAAGACTAGTATTGGTTTATTTCCCTTCAAATTCCAATCTGCCACCTTGCCATTTGGTGTAATACTTAAAGGCCCGTAGATGTCCTCCTAGGATCATAAATTAAACTGAGGTAAGCTCCAAGTTGCCTCTTTTTCTGGGTGGCAGTGCAGAAGTCGATGTGGTGAGAGATTCATTCAACCATAGTGTTGTTAAATATGAACATAAACGCCATATTGTGCATTTAAATGGTTTCATTGTTTTGTTAAAGGAAAGGAAAAACCTAAAAGAGGAAGTGCCAAACTAAAACCAAACAAACCATAAATATATAGAGTAGAAATAAATTATGAATAAAACCATGTTCTTCTCCATCCATTTTCCTGTCTGTTAAAACCCATTTTCTAATACAGGCCATTTGGTGTTATTGTCTGTAGGTTCTGGATCCACTCCCGTGCTGCCCACAGGTCCAGAGGCCCACAGGTCCAGCCTATATGTGACTGTAACCCTGATATGGTAAGGTGAGTGATGGGGTGCTCCTGGAAGTGGGTTATGAGTAAATTGTAGGTTGATGTGGGCACTTGGCCAATGCAAGTTCAAAACAGACAGTGTGACCCAATTAAAGGCACTTCCGGTTGGCACAGGAAAGCTATACGTAAACACATATCTTGCTTGGGGTATTCTCTTACAGAATCCTGAGTTTAAAGTCTTTATGTTAAAAATTGACTGATCTAGACAGGGTTGAATGCAGTCATTTTCACATTTGCAGGTTATGTACATCAAAATACCTTTTGGGTGAATTTAACCACTTCCGGATGCTCCAGGATGCTTAGATTCGACACAGGTAGACCTCATAGTGGTCTGATGGACTGTCATAGAAGACAGGTTCATAAGGCATTCATAACCCACATAGGCTTCAGGTTGAATTTAGAGGTGCAGGCAATGTATTCCTATGGGGAGAGAAGTCAATGCAAACTGTTTGAAGTAAACACCTTCTTTTAACTGCTAAGGGTTAATGCCACACGGCCAAGGTTAGGCTTGCACGGATCGGGAGGATCTCAGGAACGTACCTGAGGTCGAATTGTGCTTCTCACCCTAGCAGTTCTCTCACTGTCACCCAAAACAAATGACATTTTGGGCCTACTTTTCTCATGGTCGCTGCGCTCAGACCGAGCGAGCTACGGGATATCTCGTTGAACTCTGCACGGCCTAGAGATTATGTTTATGCCCTTGCCTGCTCTCTGTGTCTTTCAGCACCACACCTTTTCACTCCATCCTTGCTGTGTGTGTGTGTGTGTGTGAGAGCTTTTCTTTGACATCTGCTGGCGGAAATTACTGATTTACAGTTTAGGAGGGTTACCTAGTCACACATGTGAAGTTTTGGAAAGATGTGACTTTTTTAACCCTTCAAAACAGACAGTGTGACCCAATTAAAGGCACTTCCGGTTGGCACAGGAAGCTATAAGTAAACACATGTCTTTATTGACATAGCCACTTACAGAATCCTGAGTTTTAAGTCTTTAAGTTAAGAATTGACTGATCTACACAGGTTTGAATACAGTGATTTTCATAATGACAGGTTATGTGTTTCAAAACACTTTTAGGGTGAGCTAGCTTGATAGTTAACGTTTGCTTTAGTTTGCGCGCCAGCTCTGCAAATTCAGCAGGTGTGTGTGAAGGCTTCCAACAAAACGAATGACCTGCAGTGGATCAAACCATTGTGAGGCAAAGGGCGGGAGTCGCAATCTTTTGAAACTTAAAAACGCGCTATTAAGTGTCTATAATCAGCATAAGTGCTTTCATTGCGTTCATTGATGGGGTGATCCTGGAAATGAGTCACTAGTTCTGTGTGTAAATGGGCCCGTTTGATATTGTATAGAATGCTGTTTAAGTCTATTTTCTATTGTATACTGGGTTTCCCCAATGTAGTGTTTTTTGCTAAATGTGCAAGTGATTATATACATATATGACATTTGGAGTGTAGAGTGAAATGAAAGACAACCCCCCCTCTCCAAAAGTTGGGTCTGTGCTGTTGTGAGTTGAAAAGACTTGGATAAATTCATGATGAGAGGGGGTCAACTACCCCCTCTGCTGGGTAATCTAAGAAAGCAACTGGGGGAGGAAAGGGGGAGTGTACAGGGGGTTGGGGGGAAAAGAAGGGTGTGGTGTGGGTCCAAATTGTGGGTAGAGCCTATTCTAAATTTAGCTGCTCACACCAATTCTTAAAAATGAGGTCTGCTGTGGTTGTTGTTCAGTGTATCAGGTCTGTTGTGTGGAATTCATCATGTGGTATCTCCAAGAGAAATGGGCCATGTGTGGTGATGTAACCGTTAATGACTTTGAGGTTCCGTTTTCGATCTGGTGAAAGGAGGTGTGAGTGGTTAATAATGGGGATGTAAATAATTGCATTAGGGAAAAAGTGACTCTTGCTTCCTTGTGCATTGATGCATTCTGTTTGATGTTTTGTATGGGTCATTATCCATATTGTTTATGCCCACCGAGAGAACCACTATGCATGCTGGTGTCTAAATGAACCTCTGTTTTCTCCAGGACCTTTTTGAAATGGTAAAATGTTGCTCCAGGGTAACTCTCCACTTGTATGGGTTATGGGTTATGAAATGGAGGGATTCTATTAACATTTGAGTCTCCCAAGACTAGTATTGGTTTATTTCCCTTCAAATTCCAATCTGCCACCTTGCCATTTGGTGTAATACTTAAAGGCCCGTAGATGTCCTCCTAGGATCATAAATTAAACTGAGGTAAGCTCCAAGTTGCCTCTTTTTCTGGGTGGCAGTGCAGAAGTCGATGTGGTGAGAGATTCATTCAACCATAGTGTTGTTAAATATGAACATAAACGCCATATTGTGCATTTAAATGGTTTCATTGTTTTGTTAAAGGAAAGGAAAAACCTAAAAGAGGAAGTGCCAAACTAAAACCAAACAAACCATAAATATATAGAGTAGAAATAAATTATGAATAAAACCATGTTCTTCTCCATCCATTTTCCTGTCTGTTAAAACCCATTTTCTAATACAGGCCATTTGGTGTTATTGTCTGTAGGTTCTGGATCCACTCCCGTGCTGCCCACAGGTCCAGAGGCCCACAGGTCCAGCCTATATGTGACTGTAACCCTGATATGGTAAGGTGAGTGATGGGGTGCTCCTGGAAGTGGGTTATGAGTAAATTGTAGGTTGATGTGGGCACTTGGCCAATGCAAGTTCAAAACAGACAGTGTGACCCAATTAAAGGCACTTCCGGTTGGCACAGGAAGCTATACGTAAACACATATCTTGCTTGGGGTATTCTCTTACAGAATCCTGAGTTTAAAGTCTTTATGTTAAAAATTGACTGATCTAGACAGGGTTGAATGCAGTCATTTTCACATTTGCAGGTTATGTACATCAAAATACCTTTTGGGTGAATTTAACCACTTCCGGATGCTCCAGGATGCTTAGATTCGACACAGGTAGACCTCATAGTGGTCTGATGGACTGTCATAGAAGACAGGTTCATAAGGCATTCATAACCCACATAGGCTTCAGGTTGAATTTAGAGGTGCAGGCAATGTATTCCTATGGGGAGAGAAGTCAATGCAAACTGTTTGAAGTAAACACCTTCTTTTAACTGCTAAGGGTTAATGCCACACGGCCAAGGTTAGGCTTGCACGGATCGGGAGGACCTCAGGAACGTACCTGAGGTCGAATTGTGCTTCTCACCCTAGCAGTTCTCTCACTGTCACCCAAAACAAATGACATTTTGGGCCTACTTTTCTCATGGTCGCTGCGCTCAGACCGAGCGAGCTACGGGATATCTCGTTGAACTCTGCACGGCCTAGAGATTATGTTTATGCCCTTGCCTGCTCTCTGTGTCTTTCAGCACCACACCTTTTCACTCCATCCTTGCTGTGTGTGTGTGTGTGTGTGAGAGCTTTTCTTTGACATCTGCTGGCGGAAATTACTGATTTACAGTTTAGGAGGGTTACCTAGTCACACATGTGAAGTTTTGGAAAGATGTGACTTTTTTAACCCTTCAAAACAGACAGTGTGACCCAATTAAAGGCACTTCCGGTTGGCACAGGAAGCTATAAGTAAACACATGTCTTTATTGACATAGCCACTTACAGAATCCTGAGTTTTAAGTCTTTAAGTTAAGAATTGACTGATCTACACAGGTTTGAATACAGTGATTTTCATAATGACAGGTTATGTGTTTCAAAACACTTTTAGGGTGAGCTAGCTTGATAGTTAACGTTTGCTTTAGTTTGCGCGCCAGCTCTGCAAATTCAGCAGGTGTGTGTGAAGGCTTCCAACAAAACGAATGACCTGCAGTGGATCAAACCATTGTGAGGCAAAGGGCGGGAGTCGCAATCTTTTGAAACTTAAAAACGCGCTATTAAGTGTCTATAATCAGCATAAGTGCTTTCATTGCGTTCATTGATGGGGTGATCCTGGAAATGAGTCACTAGTTCTGTGTGTAAATGGGCCCGTTTGATATTGTATAGAATGCTGTTTAAGTCTATTTTCTATTGTATACTGGGTTTCCCCAATGTAGTGTTTTTTGCTAAATGTGCAAGTGATTATATACATATATGACATTTGGAGTGTAGAGTGAAATGAAAGACAACCCCCCCTCTCCAAAAGTTGGGTCTGTGCTGTTGTGAGTTGAAAAGACTTGGATAAATTCATGATGAGAGGGGGTCAACTACCCCCTCTGCTGGGTAATCTAAGAAAGCAACTGGGGGAGGAAAGGGGGAGTGTACAGGGGGTTGGGGGGAAAAGAAGGGTGTGGTGTGGGTCCAAATTGTGGGTAGAGCCTATTCTAAATTTAGCTGCTCACACCAATTCTTAAAAATGAGGTCTGCTGTGGTTGTTGTTCAGTGTATCAGGTCTGTTGTGTGGAATTCATCATGTGGTATCTCCAAGAGAAATGGGCCATGTGTGGTGATGTAACCGTTAATGACTTTGAGGTTCCGTTTTCGATCTGGTGAAAGGAGGTGTGAGTGGTTAATAATGGGGATGTAAATAATTGCATTAGGGAAAAAGTGACTCTTGCTTCCTTGTGCATTGATGCATTCTGTTTGATGTTTTGTATGGGTCATTATCCATATTGTTTATGCCCACCGAGAGAACCACTATGCATGCTGATGTCTAAATGAACCTCTGTTTTCTCCAGGACCTTTTTGAAATGGTAAAATGTTGCTCCAGGGTAACTCTCCACTTGTATGGGTTATGGGTTATGAAATGGAGGGATTCTATTAACATTTGAGTCTCCCAAGACTAGTATTGGTTTATTTCCCTTCAAATTCCAATCTGCCACCTTGCCATTTGGTGTAATACTTAAAGGCCCGTAGATGTCCTCCTAGGATCATAAATTAAACTGAGGTAAGCTCCAAGTTGCCTCTTTTTCTGGGTGGCAGTGCAGAAGTCGATGTGGTGAGAGATTCATTCAACCATAGTGTTGTTAAATATGAACATAAACGCCATATTGTGCATTTAAATGGTTTCATTGTTTTGTTAAAGGAAAGGAAAAACCTAAAAGAGGAAGTGCCAAACTAAAACCAAACAAACCATAAATATATAGAGTAGAAATAAATTATGAATAAAACCATGTTCTTCTCCATCCATTTTCCTGTCTGTTAAAACCCATTTTCTAATACAGGCCATTTGGTGTTATTGTCTGTAGGTTCTGGATCCACTCCCGTGCTGCCCACAGGTCCAGAGGCCCACAGGTCCAGCCTATATGTGACTGTAACCCTGATATGGTAAGGTAAGTGATGGGGTGCTCCTGGAAGTGGGTTATGAGTAAATTGTAGGTTGATGTGGGCACTTGGCCAATGCAAGTTCAAAACAGACAGTGTGACCCAATTAAAGGCACTTCCGGTTGGCACAGGAAGCTATACGTAAACACATATCTTGCTTGGGGTATTCTCTTACAGAATCCTGAGTTTAAAGTCTTTATGTTAAAAATTGACTGATCTAGACAGGGTTGAATGCAGTCATTTTCACATTTGCAGGTTATGTACATCAAAATACCTTTTGGGTGAATTTAACCACTTCCGGATGCTCCAGGATGCTTAGATTCGACACAGGTAGACCTCATAGTGGTCTGATGGACTGTCATAGAAGACAGGTTCATAAGGCATTCATAACCCACATAGGCTTCAGGTTGAATTTAGAGGTGCAGGCAATGTATTCCTATGGGGAGAGAAGTCAATGCAAACTGTTTGAAGTAAACACCTTCTTTTAACTGCTAAGGGTTAATGCCACACGGCCAAGGTTAGGCTTGCACGGATCGGGAGGACCTCAGGAACGTACCTGAGGTCGAATTGTGCTTCTCACCCTAGCAGTTCTCTCACTGTCACCCAAAACAAATGACATTTTGGGCCTACTTTTCTCATGGTCGCTGCGCTCAGACCGAGCGAGCTACGGGATATCTCGTTGAACTCTGCACGGCCTAGAGATTATGTTTATGCCCTTGCCTGCTCTCTGTGTCTTTCAGCACCACACCTTTTCACTCCATCCTTGCTGTGTGTGTGTGTGTGAGAGCTTTTCTTTGACATCTGCTGGCGGAAATTACTGATTTACAGTTTAGGAGGGTTACCTAGTCACACATGTGAAGTTTTGGAAAGATGTGACTTTTTTAACCCTTCAAAACAGACAGTGTGACCCAATTAAAGGCACTTCCGGTTGGCACAGGAAGCTATAAGTAAACACATGTCTTTATTGACATAGCCACTTACAGAATCCTGAGTTTTAAGTCTTTAAGTTAAGAATTGACTGATCTACACAGGTTTGAATACAGTGATTTTCATAATGACAGGTTATGTGTTTCAAAACACTTTTAGGGTGAGCTAGCTTGATAGTTAACGTTTGCTTTAGTTTGCGCGCCAGCTCTGCAAATTCAGCAGGTGTGTGTGAAGGCTTCCAACAAAACGAATGACCTGCAGTGGATCAAACCATTGTGAGGCAAAGGGCGGGAGTCGCAATCTTTTGAAACTTAAAAACGCGCTATTAACCTTTCTGATCTCCCCATCCCGGATCCGGGTTCGTGAATACAGACTCAAGCTCATTACCATAACGCAACGTTAACTATTCATGAAAATCGCAAATGAAATGAAATAAATATGCTAGCTCTCAAGCTTAGCCTTTTGTTAACAACACTGTCATCTCAGATTTTCAAAATATGCTTCTCAACCATTGCAAAACAAGCATTTGTGTAACAGTATTGATGGCTAACGTAGCATTTAGCATTAGCATTCAGCTGGCAACATTTACACAAAAAAACAGAAAAGCATTCAAAAAAATCATTTACCTTGAAGAACTTCAGATGTTTTCAATGAGGAGACTCTCAGATAGCAAATGTTCAGTTTTTCCTGAAAGATTATTTGTTTAGGACAAATCGCTCCGTTTTCTGCGTCACGTTTAGCTATGAAAAAACCCCTGTATCCAGGATTGTGTAAATCTATCAGCAAGCTCATTAGCATAACACAACGTTAACTATTTATGAAAATCGCAAATGAAATGAAATAAATATGCCATCTCTCAAGCTTAGCCTTTTGTAAACAACACTGTCATCTCAGATTTTCAAAATATGCTTCTCAACCATAGGAAAACAATAATTTGTGTAAAAGTAGCTAGCTAGAGTTAGCATTTCGCGTTAGCATTTAGCGTTAGCATTAGCGTTAGCATCCAGCACGCAACATTAACAAAAACATAAAAGCCTTCAAATAAAATCATTTACCTTTGAAGAACTTCTGATGTTTTCAATGAGGATACTCTCAGTTAGATAGCAGATGCTCAGTTTTTCCAAAAAGATTCCTTGTGTATTAGAAATACCTCCGTTTTATACATCACATTTGGCTACCAAAAAAAATCCATAAATTCAGTCCTCAAAACGCAAACTTTTTTCCAAATTAACTCCATAATATCGACTGAAAACATGGCAAACGTTGTTTAGAATCAATCATCAAGGTGTTTTTCACATATCTCTTCATTGATACATCGTTCTTGGACACATGCTTTCTCCCCTGAATCAAATGGTAAAGTAGAAGCAGCTGGCAATTGCGCACCGAATTCGACGCAGGACACCAGGCGGACACTTGGAAAATGTAGTCTCTTATGGTCAATCTTCCAATGATATGCCTACAAATACGTCACAATGCTGCTAAGACCTTGGGCGAACGACAGAAAGTGTAGGCTCATTCGTTGCGCAATCACAGCCATATAAGGAGAGAATGGAAAACAGAGCTTCAGAAATTCTGCTAATTCCTGGGTGATGCATCATCTTGGTTTCGCCTGTAGAATGAGTTCTGGGGCACTTACAGACAAAATCTTTGCAGATTCTGAAACTTCAGAGTGTTTTCTTTCCAAAACTGTCAAGAATATGCATAGTCGAGCATCTTTTCGTGACAAAATATCGCGCTTAAAACGGGAACGTTTTTTATCCAAAAATGAAATAGCGCCCCTAGAGCTCTAACAGGTTAAGTGTCTATAATCAGCATAAGTGCTTTCATTGCGTTCATTGATGGGGTGATCCTGGAAATGAGTCACTAGTTCTGTGTGTAAATGGGCCCGTTTGATATTGTATAGAATGCTGTTTAAGTCTATTTTCTATTGTATACTGGGTTTCCCCAATGTAGTGTTTTTTGCTAAATGTGCAAGTGATTATATACATATATGACATTTGGAGTGTAGAGTGAAATGAAAGACAACCCCCCCTCTCCAAAAGTTGGGTCTGTGCTGTTGTGAGTTGAAAAGACTTGGATAAATTCATGATGAGAGGGGTCAACTACCCCCTCTGCTGGGTAATCTAAGAAAGCAACTGGGGGAGGAAAGGGGGGAGTGTACAGGGGGTTGGGGGGAAAAGAAGGGTGTGGTGTGGGTCCAAATTGTGGGTAGAGCCTATTCTAAATTTAGCTGCTCACACCAATTCTTAAAAATGAGGTCTGCTGTGGTTGTTGTTCAGTGTATCAGGTCTGTTGTGTGGAATTCATCATGTGGTATCTCCAAGAGAAATGGGCCATGTGTGGTGATGTAACCGTTAATGACTTTGAGGTTCCGTTTTCGATCTGGTGAAAGGAGGTGTGAGTGGTTAATAATGGGGATGTAAATAATTGCATTAGGGAAAAAGTGACTCTTGCTTCCTTGTGCATTGATGCATTCTGTTTGATGTTTTGTATGGGTCATTATCCATATTGTTTATGCCCACCGAGAGAACCACTATGCATGCTGGTGTCTAAATGAACCTCTGTTTTCTCCAGGACCTTTTTGAAATGGTAAAATGTTGCTCCAGGGTAACTCTCCACTTGTATGGGTTATGGGTTATGAAATGGAGGGATTCTATTAACATTTGAGTCTCCCAAGACTAGTATTGGTTTATTTCCCTTAAAATTCCAATCTGCCACCTTGCCATTTGGTGTAATACTTAAAGGCCCGTAGATGTCCTCCTAGGATCATAAATTAAACTGAGGTAAGCTCCAAGTTGCCTCTTTTTCTGGGTGGCAGTGCAGAAGTCGATGTGGTGAGAGATTCATTCAACCATAGTGTTGTTAAATATGAACATAAACGCCATATTGTGCATTTAAATGGTTTCATTGTTTTGTTAAAGGAAAGGAAAAACCTAAAAGAGGAAGTGCCAAACTAAAACCAAACAAACCATAAATATATAGAGTAGAAATAAATTATGAATAAAACCATGTTCTTCTCCATCCATTTTCCTGTCTGTTAAAACCCATTTTCTAATACAGGCCATTTGGTGTTATTGTCTGTAGGTTCTGGATCCACTCCCGTGCTGCCCACAGGTCCAGAGGCCCACAGGTCCAGCCTATATGTGACTGTAACCCTGATATGGTAAGGTGAGTGATGGGGTGCTCCTGGAAGTGGGTTATGAGTAAATTGTAGGTTGATGTGGGCACTTGGCCAATGCAAGTTCAAAACAGACAGTGTGACCCAATTAAAGGCACTTCCGGTTGGCACAGGAAGCTATACGTAAACACATATCTTGCTTGGGGTATTCTCTTACAGAATCCTGAGTTTAAAGTCTTTATGTTAAAATTGACTGATCTAGACAGGGTTGAATGCAGTCATTTTCACATTTGCAGGTTATGTACATCAAAATACCTTTTGGGTGAATTTAACCACTTCCGGATGCTCCAG
>NW_023494256.1:0-48819 GCF_013265735.2 Oncorhynchus mykiss
CACCTTATTACCAGTTTGATATTTTGTTATTGATCCAAGTGGATGAGGACATGATTGGGACATATGAAGAGACTGGAGGCTGCAGTAATGTTGAGATGCCAGTAGGAGGAGCTCTAGTCTAGAACACTGAACCTTCAGTAGCACTTTGGAGATGAGATGAGTGATGGGTCACATCTTGTGAGGAAACACATTAAGAAACCATATAGAACAGTCAACACTTTGTGTGGATCTGTATTAAGAAAAGACTATGTTGAAAATGGGCCCTATTTAGCCTCTTTAAAAATGTAGACCCATCTCCTCAAATGAAGAATGTAAATAGCTATGCAGTCTTTAGCAGTACATCCAGTACATCCCTTTCTGACATGCTGTTGATGCATGTGATTGTCTTAAATCCCTGACTAGGCTACTTTCACAATGTGTCAGTCACTAAAATCACACTTCTTGTTTCTATGCACGGCTACGACGATAAGTTGACTCACTCTATCATTTTACTTTTACTTACATTTTTGACACTGTCTCCCTGACCTTAGTATTCTTTGTTTTCTTTATTGTTTTGGTTAGGTCAGGGTGTGACTTGGGTGATGTATGTGTTTTTTGTACTGTCTAGGGGTTTTGTAGGTTTATAGGGTTGTTTACTATCAGGTGTCTATGGTTGCTAGATTGGTTCTCAATTAGAGGCAGCTGTTTATGTTGTCTCTGATTGGGAACCATATTAGGCAGCCATATTCTTTGGGTATTCGTGGGTTATCATCTATGTCTATGTGATGGTGCATGTTAGCGCTCAGTTTCTTTAGCGGTTGTCTTGTTAGTTTGTCTAGTGTACTACGTGTTTTTTTTGTCCGTTCATTAAAGTATGCATTCACACCACGCTGCACTTTGGTCTCCTCAATACACGATCGTGACAGACACTTTGTGAATATGGACCCTGGACTGGTTTAATGTATCAGGTGGAGTTATTCACCAGCTATAGAGTGAGTTGTTGTTTATGTTTCTAAGACTGCAGGGTGGGAGATGCATCAATGTCCTTGACAACAGCAGGAAAGTGTGTTGGTGGTCTTTCTCTGGTCTGTAGCAGGTATGGTCTCATTCTTATCTTTTAGTTGCCCTGTTTATCAGTCTATACAGATATTTCTAAAGGCATAACCATTTTTATGTTCTACTGTCGACACATTGGTGTCTCCACTCCATTTTAAACAGTTGTCTTTCTCACCTCACTGAGTGAAGCTTATCTGTGGTTTTCACACTCAACAACCAAAGTGTATCTATGTCTCAACTCAGCAACTATGGAACAAAGTGTTAGTGTGAGTCACAAGACCTTGAACTTAATGTAACGTCCTTGTGATGTCTAACTGTGTTTCAGTGGTACTGGGTCAGTATGGCTGGGAGTTTACACCACTCAGAGTATCTGTACCTTGAAGGGGTCAACAGTAGAGCTGTCTGCTCTTACACATATCCCAGTGTACAGTCACAACAACCTTCTGGTTCACAAAAAATTATGCTGAGGGTCCTGTAAGTTTGAGTGATGACCCAGACTACAAAGGTCGTGTGATGTACCATAGAGATAAGAAGAATGGCCACACCCTGAGAATCACAGACCTGAGAGAGAGTGACTCAGCTACGTACAAGTTCAGCTTATAACAGACCAGACCAGATGGAGATATACTGGCAGTCCTGGAGTCACTCTGTCTGTTACAGGTACATTCTATATACTGGCAGTCCTGGAGTCACTCTTTCGTTACAGGTAACATTCTAATATACTGGCAGTCCTGGAGTCATCTGTCTGTCACAGGTAACATTCTATATACTGGCAGTCCTGGAGTCACTCTGTCTGTTACAGGTAACATTCTATATACTGGCAGTCCTGGAGTCACTCTGTCTGTAACAGGTAACATTCTATATACTGCAGTCCTGGAGTCACGCTGTCTGTTACAGGTAACATTCTATATACTGGCAGACCTGGAGTCACTCTGTCTGTTACAGGTAACATTCTATATACTGCAGTCCTGGAGTCACTCTGTCTGTAACAGGTAACATTCTATATACTGGCAGTCCTGGAGTCACTCTGTCTGTAACAGGTAACATTCTATATACTGGCAGTCCTGGAGTCACTCTGTCTCTGTCACAGGTAACATTCTATATACTGGCAGTCCTGGAGTCACTCTGTCTGTTTACAGGTAACTCTATATACTGGCAGTCCTGGAGTCACTCTGTCTGTAACAGGTAAACATTTATTGTCTGATGTTCTGTTTAATCTTCATTAACCTTTAGGTCTAGAAATGGTCTTGATTTGTATTAATCTAATAAAATAATGAGCTGGTGCACAGAAAATGATTTAGTGTCGAGGTGCTGACTAACGGAGAATAAACTGGAAGCTGTAACAACAAAGAGAGTCAACTGCATATGTATAACCTCCCAGTCATGTGTTGCTTAAAAAACACCAACATTTCGACATCACCTTCTTCAGGGTAAATGTATTGCATCTTGTGACCACACTAGACAACAGGTGATTCAGGTTGATGTTGTCTACTCCAGACCTGCAGGTGAAGGTGACTACTACATGGTGGGCAACGTCGAAGACACTGACCTGTAGCACACCTGTACTCTGACTGACCACCCCACCTACATCGGTACAAGAACGGACAACATCTAGATGAGAGTACCTCGCCCCAGTACAAAGACCCAGTCTCCAAGAACTATGATGACACTTATTCCTGTGCTGTAAAGGCCATGAGGACCTTCACTCTCCTGCAGTGTGAGTGTTCATTTAATACATTATACTGTGTGGTTTCATTTCACTATGAGAACTTGAGAACTTTGAGCATCTCTAGAAAGAACAGAGAACACAATCCAATTGACCTCTTGTTATGTCACTGTGTTTCAGGTGTTCAGGGTCAGAGCTGCAGCAGAGTGAATTACACCAAGAGGAGAATCTGTGTCCTGAAGGGGTCAACAGTGGACATATCCTGTACTTATGTTGGTTATGATTACATCACATCAACATTCTGGTTTAGAAGTGATAAGTCGACCCCTGAAGACCTAACCACTGACCCAGGGTATGCAGGTCGTGTGGAGTACACTGGAACATTTGAAGGTCCCTTCACCTGAGAATCACAGATCTGAGAGAGGACTCAGCTGAGTATCGCTTCATTTTAAAACATACAGCATTGAATGGGGTCATAGTTTCCCAGGAACAACTCTGACTGTCACAGGTAATACTACACTTACAGAAATTATGATATACTGGTAATACTACACTTACAGAACATTATGATATACTGGTAATAGTACACTTACATTATGATATACTGGTAATACTACCACTTACATAACATTATGATATCCTGGTAATACTACACTCATAGAACATTATGATATACTGGTAATACTACACTTACTGAACATTATGATATACTGGTAATACTACACTTACATAACATTATGATATACTGGTAATACTACACTTACAGAGCATTATGATATACTGGTAATACTACACTTACAGAACATTATGATATACTGGTAATACTACACTTACAGAGCATTATGATATACTGGTAATACTACACTTACAGAACATTATGATATACTGGTAATACTACACTTACAGAACATTATGATATACTGGTTATACTACACTTACAGAACATTATGATATCCTGGTAATACTACACTTACAGAACATTATGATATACTGGTAATACTACACTTACAGAGCATTAGATATACTGGTAATACTACACTTACAGAACATTATGATATACTGGTAATACTACACTTACAGAGCATTATGATATACTGGTAATACTACACTTACAGAACATTATGATATACTGGTAATACTACACTTACAGAGCATTATGATATACTGGTAATACTACACTTACAGAACATTATGATATACTGGTAATACTACACTTACAGAACATTATGATATACTGTCACTACTTTATCTCTAGTTGTTGGAGGTTGAAATTATGAGGTTTGTTTTTTTATGTTATTCTCTCTTCATTCAGACCTGCAGGTGAAGGTGACTCCTGGCACAGTGACAGAAGGATCATGGGTTACACTGACATGTAGCACCACCTGTACTCTGACTGAAATCCCCAACCCCACCTACATCTGGTACAAGAATGGAGAATACCTATTTTCTGACTCCTCTCCCCAGTATCAATACTCAGTCAGTAGAGGAGGTTCTGACAGCTACTCCTGTGCCTCAATAAGAGGCCATGACAAACTCAGCTCTTCCAAGTCAGGGGTGAGTGTGGTGATTTACCTCCAGAGTTTGCCTCTCTTATGGTAAACAGACTTGATATTTTCAGTCAATTCAGAATGCTAATTTATAAGTAACTATAGTCCATTACTAACATGTTAGTACTGAAAACTAGCTCATTGTCAGGGTTTTCCTCCTCCTCTTCGTCTGAAGAGGAGAGGCGAGAAGGAGGACCAATGCGCAGCGTGTTAAGTGTCCATGGTCTTTTAATAAGAGAAACTCAAACATGAACACACTACAAACAATAAACGTGGAAAAACCTGAAACAGTCCTATCTGGTGAAGAGAACACAGTCCTATCTGGTGCAGAGAACACAGAGACAGGAAACAACCACCCTCAAAACACACAGTGAAACCCAGGCTACCTAAGTATGATTCTCAATCAGAGACAACTAACAACACCTGCCTCTGATTGAGAACCATACTAGGCCAGAAAACCAACCTAGAAACACAAAACATAGAATGCCCACCCAACTCACGTCCTGACCAATTCACATAAACAAATAACACAAATACTAGGGTCAGAACGTGACACTCAAAATCATACAAATAAGCTAATATCATCACCATCATCATGTCCTTCATCATTTGTTCCAGGAACATCTTCTCTGAGCTGCTTAAGGGTGACCTACACCAGTAGAAGCATCTGTTCCTTGATACCATCCGAGGACCTGCCTTGCACTACCATATATTCCACAGGTTAGACTGTTATCTTTAAGTCTGGTAGAGTCATTTTGTCAACTACAGAAGGAAACCAGAAAGTGTGTTTTTATTTGCTCTCATTCAGACCTGCAGGTGAAGGTGACTCCTGACACAAAGGCAGGGAAGAAGACACTGACCTGTAGCACCACCTGTACTCTGACTGACAACCCCACCTACATATGGTACAGGAATGGACAGTCTCTTCCTCGGTCCACTTCCCAACAACTCGCTATCTGGAGTTCTGAAACAGAGAGTTACTCCTGTGCTGTTAAAGGCCATGAGGATCTCCGCTCTCCTGCAGTGTGTGAGTCTGGAATCCATTGGGATAGTTTGTAGTTAACCTTTCTTTATAACAAAGTAAGGCAATTTTCTAACTTCAAGGTATGTGTGAAAAATCGATTTAATGTATTTTCAGGTGTTCAGGGTCACAACCGCTGGAGTGTGACTTACACCAAGAGGAGAATCTGTGTCTTGAAGGGCTCCACAGTGAACATATCCTCCTCTTACACTCATCCCACTTGTTATATAGAACAAGGTTCATTCTGGTTTACAAAGAAACACCCTGTAGATCTCAGGTCATATCCAGAGTCTGCAGGTCGTGTGGAGTACAATAGGAACACAGAGAACCACCACACCATGACAATAACACACCTGACAGAGAAGGACTCGGCTGAATACAAATTCAGATTAATAACAACATACGAGGGGAGATTTTCTGGCCTTCCTGGTGTGATGTTGACTGTCACAGGTAATACTTCACCTACAGTCAGTTGTTACTGTAATAGGACAAGTCTAATCACATGACAAGCCAGTCTGGAGTCAAATATGACTGATGTTTCCTCTTAGATATCCTGTTGGAGATGGATCCTATGTCTGTGTCAGAGGGGGAGAGAGTCACACTGAGATGTAGAACCCAATGTACAATCGGTCTCAACCCCACCTACATCTGGTACAAGAACGGACAAAGTCTGACCAAACCAATCACCAGTTATAACAGCCTGATCCTAGACCCAGTCAGCAGTGAGGATGCAGGGAACTACTCCTGTGCTGTAGAAGGCTTAGAGAGAATCCTCTCTCCAGAAGAGACTCTCACTGTCAGATGTGAGTACATGGGGTGTTGATATATCTACAGTGAAAGTCATTGATATCATCTCTCTAATACATGGTTCTACATGTCAGTGTAATATACTAATCTCTACTAATTTACATCATCTCTGTAATACATGGTTCTACATGTCAGTGTAATATACTAATCTCTACTAATTTACATCATCTCTGTAATACATGGTTCTACATGTCAGTGTAATATACTAATCTCTACTAATTTACATCATCTCTGTAATACATGGTTCTACATGTCAGTGTAATATACTAATCTATACTAATTTACATCATCTCTGTAATACATGGTTCTACATGTCAGTGTAATATACTAATCTCTACTAATTTACATCATCTCTGTAATACATGGTTCTACATGTCAGTGTAATATACTAATCTATACTAATTTACATAATCTCTGTAATACATGGTTCTACAGTCAGTGTAATATACTAATCTCTACTAATTTACATAATCTCTGTAATACATGGTTCTACATGTCAGTGTAATATACTAATCTCTACTAATTTACATCATCTCTGTAATACATGGTTCTACATGTCAGTGTAATATACTAATCTCTACTAATTTACATAATCTCTGTAATACATGGTTCTACATGTCAGTGTAATATACTAATCTCTACTAATTTACATCATCTCTGTAATACATGGTTCTACATGTCAGTGTAATATACTAATCTCTACTAATTTACATCATCTCTGTAATACATGGTTCTACATGTCAGTGTAATATACTAATCTCTACTAATTTACATCATCTCTGTAATACATGGTTCTACATGTCAGTGTAATATACTAATCTCTACTAATTTACATCATCTCTGTAATACATGGTTCTACATGTCAGTGTAATATACTAATCTATACTAATTTACATCATCTCTGTAATACATGGTTCTACATGTCAGTGTAATATACTAATCTATACTAATTTACATCATCTCTGTAATACATGGTTCTACATGTCAGTGTAATTTACTAATCTATACTAATTTACATAATCTCTTGCTTCCTTACATGGTATATGTGTTCTTATTTGTTCTGTCATCTTCAACACCAGATGGACCAAAGAACACCTCAGTGTCAGTCAGTCCCTCTGGTGAAATAGTGGAGGGCAGTTCAGTGACTCTGACCTGCAGCAGTGATGCCAACCCACCTGTGCAGAGTTACACCTGGTACAAGAAGAATGGAGGTCACTATCAGTTCTCCTATGGGATCACAGGACCACATCTTGTCTTCAATCAAATCAAGTCCTCAGTCACTGGAGAGTACTACTGTGAGGCCTGGAATGGGATTAAGACGGGGAGGTCTGAGTCAATCAACATCAATGTGAAATGTGAGTAAAGTACAGCTCAGTATCACATGTGTTCCTGTTAATGTTTTGTATTAGTGGATTCTTATTTTTGATAGTCTGGCTTCACAGATTTTGATATGTCATGTGAGGTTGTAATTGCACCTTTATAACCCTCTGATGAATTCTCCTTTACCAGACGCTCCACAAAACACCTCAGTGTCAGTCAGTCCCTCTGGTGAAATAGTGGAGGGCAGTTCAGTGACTGACCTGCAGCAGTGATGCCAACCCACCTGTGGACAAATACACCTGGTACAAAAAGAACGTAGCCTCACCAAAAGCATCAGGACAGAGTTACAGCATCACTAACATCATCTCTGAGGACAGAGGAGAATATTACTGTGAGGCCCAGAATGGAAGAGGATCTATGAACTCTACAGCTCTGATGATCATTGTAGCAGGTAAAGTTACATCTTCAATACTTCAATACAAAATGATGTTCAATAAGAAATGATGTTTCAAGGTATCTTCTTCTAGTTTGCCTCATTACACTTTGGTTTATAACTATACATAGGCTTCTGTATACGGTACAAGTATTGCATCAATGTCCTGTTTTGCTGTATATTCATTTTCACTTCATAATAACATGTTCTCATATGATCTGTATTATATTACAGGGAAACAGACCTCAGTTGTGACTGCAGCTGTAGGAATCATAGTGGTTGTTCTGGTTCTCATCCTCTGTTTCTCTGGATTCATGTGCTTCAGGTGAGTGAAAATTGTCACGATCGTCGTATTGAGGAGACCAAAGTGCAGCGTGCTGTGAATGCATACTTTACTGAACGGACAAAAAAAACACGAAGTACACTAAACAAAACAAACAAAATAACAAGACGACCGTGACCCCTATAGAAACACTGTGCTAACATGAAACATCACATAGACAATAACCCACCAACCACAATACAACACAGGCTACCTAAATATGGTTCCCAATCAGAGACAACGACAAACACCTGCCACTGATTGAGAACCATATCAGGCTAAAACACATAGAAATAGACCAACTAGACATACAACATAGAATGCCCACTCCTATCACACCCTGACCAAACAAAACATAGAAACAAACAGCGCAAATCATGGTCAGAGTGTGACAGAAAATAGATATTTGTATTATTCTTTCACCTTAGCACACTGATTTGTTCTTAACTCATTAAGGTATAGGCCCAATGCCCTTAACCACGAGGCCACCTGGCGCGGCAGGTAACTTAGTGGTTAGAGTGTTGAACTTGCAACCAAGATTGAATCTTTGAGATGAAAATATACAAATCTGTCGTTCTTCCTCTGACCAAGGCAGTTAACCCACTGTTCCTAGACCAGTTAACCCACTGTTCCTAGACCAGTTAACCCACTGTTCCTAGGCCGTCATTGTAAATAAGAGTTTGTTCTTAACTGACTTGCCTAGTTAAATAAAGGTAAAAAAAAACTGTTAAAATGTATTTGTAATATATCAACTTACTTACTCACAGAGCAGAACTCACTCTGTCCCTCATTACAGGAGATCCACAGGAGGAAGTGATGCCACAGCAGACACACAGGTGATTCTATTAGTTGCAACAGGGTTTCAGCTGTGTCGTGCTGGGCAAAAAACGAAATGTTCACCCAGGGGGTTACAACTCCATTTTCATTAATTTACTGACAGTCTCTTTCATACTATTTTCATTGTTCTCTCTCTCTCTCTCTCTCTCTGTCTCTCTCTCGCTCTCTCGCTCTCTCGCTCTCTCTCTCTGTCTCTCTCTCTGTCTCTCTCTCTCTCTCTCTCTCGCTCTCTCTCTCTCTCTACAGAGTGACCATCCTGACTGTAACAGTGACACGTACACAGCTCTGAACATGAGGACCATGTCCCCTGACTATGACACTCTGATAGTAAGTCTCTTATAATACATTTGGTTTGCTTATGAGTGTGTGTTTTATACAGTACTTGAGTATGTTTACAGTAAATTATGGAAAGACTGGTGTTTCAAAGAACTCATGCATTTCCTCTCTCCCTCCTTCTCCTTCTCTCCCTCCCTCTCCTTCTCTCCCTCCCTCTCCTTCTCTCCCACTCTCTCTTTCTCGCTCTCTCTCTCTTTCTGTCCACAGAGTGTCCATCCTGACCCTAACAGTGATACGTACACACCTCTGAACATGAAGACCAGGTCACCAGAGTATGACACCCTGGCAGTAAGCGTGTGTGTGTGTGTGTGTGTGCGTGTGTGCTTATAAAATGTGGGAGTGCTACTTCAGTATGTCTTTTTTCAGAATGTGAGGGGAATCTCCCACTGAAGAGTATCACCACAGAACCTGGACTGAAGAGAACAACCACAGATCCTGGACTGAAGAGAGGCACCACAGATCCTGGACTGAAGAGAGGCACCACAGATCCTGGACTGAAGAGAGGCACCATAGATCCTGGACTGAAGAGAAGCACCATATATCCTGTACTGAAGAGAACAACCACAGATCCTGGACTGAAGAGAATCATCACAGATCCTGGACTGAAGAGAACAACCACAGATCCTGGACTGAAGAGAAGCACCACAGAACCTGGACTGAAGAGAAGCACCACAGAACCTGGACTGAAGAGAAGCACCAACATTGAACCTGGACTGAAGAGAACCACCAACATTGAACCTGGACTGAAAGTTCCAATACAAAACGAGGCCTTACACCTCTATTCTATTGCTGCCATATCTAGAGGTTTTTACACACCATGAACTTTATCTTTTCAGTAAATACTGGAATATATATTTTGGAATGGAATATATTGATGATAAATGAGATGTGTTATATTTTGATGTAAATCTGTTAACTATCTTTAGTTTTATTTCTGATCTTTTTCTATGGGATTTTGCCATATACAGATGTTTTATAACATCAATAGTCCTACTTTCCTCAGCAACTAATATGGATCATATTGAAAACAGCTTTTTAATATTTTTAGCTCTTGGGCCAAGTTTCTCCAGATGTTTTTCATGATGATTAACTTTGTATTGCTGTCAGATATTATTACTAATTTTATATTACGTAATACAATATTGTTCCGTCATGATATATTTTTTATTTTCAAATAAATGTAATCAGTCCGTTATTATAATTTCCAACATTTTGGTAGGCTATTTGTTAGTCAACTTGTCTATCATTTCTAAATACATGCAGTGGCGACACGTCATTCAAGGCAGCTGAGGCAGAGCTAAATCCGTTTTCAGCCCCATGGTTAGCTTTTTTTGTTGCTTGTTTTGCATGTTTTGAAATTAATACGTGAAACATATCAGTTTGCAAATAAAGTTAATAAATAAATAAAGCATTGAGTTAATAAAGTCGCATAGAAACATGGTCTCTCTTTTCCTTTCTTGAGTTAAGGCAGCTCCAAAATGCAGGTGTTTCAGCCTAGCTCAGTGCTTTCTGTGGTGGTGGGGCAGCCAGCATAAAATACGGAGCGTAGGGGTTGGTAATGTTCTCTAGTTGTGCTGTGATTGGCTCAGTGTTCTGTCACTCATGGGGACACTACATAACCACAAAATCTACGGGTAGAGCTCGAAATGTTAAACCCCTTGGGTGCTGCCATAGAATTACAGTAGAAATGCCCATCCAACAAGGCTCAAGGTCATTGGCTTAGACAAAATTACGTCAAATCGCGTTAAATCTACCGTAGCTTTGATTGGACTGATTGGACAAACTTTCAAAATCTTAGCTGGCAAGCTAGACAAGCAGTCATCATCATGCATCAAGTCGACAATCTACTGACAAATCCTTATCAATCCTTGTCATATGAAATTATAGATAAAACGTATCAGTGCTCATTGGCCATTGGACATAAACATTAAAAAACAAGTTGGAACAAATCACAAATTCAACAATTAGTGCTAAGGCAGCACTGCAGGCCCGGGTTTGATCCCGGACTGTTACAGCCGGCTGTGACCGGGAGACCTATGAGGCGGAGCACAATTGGCCCAGGGTCACCTGGGTTAGGGGAGGGTTTAGCCGGCCAGGATGACCTTGTCTCATCATGCTCTAGTAACTCCTTGTGGCCTGGCGCCTGCAAGCTGACGTCGGTCGTCAGTTAAACAGTGTTTCCTGCGACACATTGGTGCCTGCTGTTTGTCCTCCTGTCCAAGGGGTGGAGCTGGAGAGCACCAGGCTGGTGATCAGGTACCCAGACCGCTGGATGCAGAGAACCCCTCACTCTCCTCAGAAGACCAACCCTATAGGCCTCAACACCTCCTCAGCCTCCCAGTACGCCTCCACATGGTAAGGACATCTGTCTTTGAGGAGAATATTACTGTGAGGCTGAGAATACAATTGCATCTATGAACTCTGCAGCTCTGATGATCATTGTAGCAAGTAAAGTTTCATCCTTAAAATATATATAATATAATAATATAATATAATTTCAAGATAAATCTTAATAATTACACTTTGGATTAGTACACTTTTGTTAATAATTACAGGTTTGTTTATAAAATCCCCAAGTATTAACAAGTATTATATTGATATTCTATTTTCTTATCATAATAATATTCAGTTCATTAGAACATAATGTGTTCTCATATCATCCATATTTTATTTTAGGGAAACAGACCTCAGTTCTGACTGCAGCTGTAGGAATCACAGTGGCTCTGGGTCTCATCCTCTGTCACTCTGGCTTCAGGTGCGTTTTGAGGATGAGGATGTCCAGTACGCTGCTGTGAAATTCAACCTCCCCAGTGCTGCCACCCAGTGATCATATTCTGCATTAAGATCTTTCATATGCTGTTTATTGTAGGAACTGTCATCAATAAGCAAAACAGTTGACCCTTTGAGACCACTATGAACCCAAACTATGAACCCAACAATGGACATCTCAGGACAGTTACTATGACATGTCTAAAATGGGGGAGTGACGTGATGATGGTTTTGAGGAACTGTTTTCTGTTCCAAATGGCACCCTATTAACAATTTAGTGCACTACTTTAGACAGAGCCCTATAGGGTGCCACCATTTGGGACAATGTCTTTGTTTCATTATTGCTTCTCTCTCTTCAGCAGCACAAGCAGCTGAGGAGGACTCCTCTGTTCTCTACAGTACAGTCAACAAACCCAGAACCAAGAAGATCTGAATGCAACAAACCCAGAACCAAGAAGACCTGAACACAACAAACCCAGAACCAAGAAGACCTGAACACAACAAACACAGAAATAAGAAGACCTGAACAGAACAAGTTTAATTTGTTTATATGGGCTATAAGTAAAGGAGTGTTAATTGCTTTTGCAGTATTTTTTCCCCCCGAAAAATTATGGATATTTTTTTTCAAAAAAGGGAAGTGAAATTTAAAATCAAATATCTAAATGATCCATGGTACGACCACCTTAAAACAATTCCATATGTCAGCTAGTAGAACCCCTCCAAACCCCCCAGACTTTTAGAGGTTCAGAATCCCAATGTCAGAGGGAGCAATGACCAGCACCTAGACACATACATCAAATCAAATCGAATTGTATTTGTCAAGTTTGAAATGGTTAAGGACACGCTCTTAAGCAACAATGCAGTTGTTTATATGTAAGAAAATATTAGATTTCTTTAAATAAAAAATGCTAAAAAATAACTATATAAATCACACAATAACATTTCAATAACGAAGCAGCAATAAACATTTACATGAAAGATTATTCATTGTCATTTTCAAAAAACACACATCATGCAGACTCAATGGGACACAATAATCCCAGACAGACAGACAGACAGACAGACAGACAGACAGACAGACAGACAGACAGACAGACTTAGCTATATGCATGTCAGGGTCCACTTTGGGTCCATTGCTCTGAAGATCAGTGAGCTGAAAACATCTCTTTCACACAAGAACACAGTGGATATACAGAGCAGCTTGCCTTGGCCTTGGCATAATGACAGCTCACTGTTGTCTGTTGTTTATAGCTAGCTAATGTTGATAGCTAAATGACAGGTAACTAACTAGCTCACAAGCTAACTATGGGGTCTTGCTGTAATTCAGAGGCAGCGCATCATATTGTTCACAATCCAGTACATTCAGAGTAGCTGTGTGATGCACAAAAATACTTGTTTATCGCTGAATAACAGCAGCTTCATGTAGCTAACAAGCTAGTTGAGATCACTAGTTCACTCAATACAACCGCCAGTTCAATACAAGTCCCAAAAACAGTATTTTTACGTGCGTGACTGTTTTATTCTATATATATTTTTCACATTTTCTACCTTCTGTTTTAGATATTTTCATCAGACTAGTAGGAACATATGAGGCCTGGAGGCTGCAGTAATGTTGAGATGTCAGTAGGGAGAGCTCTAGTCTAGAACACTGGTACCAAAGATACTCCCCTTTCATCTGTTCTGGAACCTTCAGTACCAGCTGATGAGGAGTGATGGGAATGGGTCACATTTTGTCTCTTGTAAAACATGTAGGTCCACTCCTCAAATAAAGAAATGTAACTACAGTATTCTGACTTTAGACCCTTTTCTATTTAGATACAGTAACATCCCTTATGTGACATGCTGTTCCTGCATGTTAATGACCTGACTAGGCTTCTTTAAAATGTATCAACCACATAATTCACACCGGCTACGCCTGCTTCTACTAACACTTACAGTAGACTACTTCTTGTTTCCACGCAGTGACAGTAAGTTGACTAACTGTTCAAGACCTCTCCCCTTCACTTCACTCTGTAAGTACACTTGACAATATCTTGAAATATAGTTTTAGTTTTGATGTTTTTAGCCAAACATCACATGACTTCCTGTATCTTTGTACTTGTTGGTTTATATTGAACTGTGTTTTGGTTGTTACATCAGGGCATGTATTCATAAAGTGTCTCAGATGGTCCATATAATTATGATCTAAAAGGCTAAACTGATCCCAGATCAGCTCTCCTACTCTGATACACTTTGTGAATACTGACCCTGGACTGTTGTTTCAACAGTAAAACCCAGATCTCCATTCAATAGGGTCATGTTCACTATCAAAGTATAACAGGGTCAAGTATGACTGTGTGTGTGTGTGCATGTGTGGTGTGTGTGTGTGTGTGTGTCTGTCTGTCTGTGAGTATACATGTATTTTGACATATTAATCTGATTGGTGGATTTACAGTCACGACCAATATGATTGGCCCCCTTGACAAATACTGAGCTATATTGTGTGCTACAAAAGATGGGAAGTACATTGTACATGTTGTTTCACATGAAGACTTTATGCTATTTTAAGAGCTCTGAGAGCAACAGAGTGACAGTAAGATTGAGAGTGATGAGTTGATGCTTCATAAGAGCTTTAGGAGTAGTATTAACATGAGACACAGTGATGGTGGGTTGTGTTTAGGAGTAGTATTAACATGAGACACAGTGATGGTGGGTTGTGTTTAGGAGTAGTATTAACATGAGACACAGTGATGGTGGGTTGTGTTTAGGCGTAGTATTAACATGAGACACAGTGATGGTGGGTTGTGTTTAGGAGTAGTATTAACATGAGACACAGTGATGGTGGGTTGTGTTTAGGAGTAGTATTAACATGAGACACTGTGATGGTGGGTTGTGTTTAGGAGTAGTATTAACATGATACACAAGGCCAACCTTCTCATTAGGCAGGATTAGGTCTATGGCGGCAGATTGACGAGGACAGCATTTCTGAGATAAACTGACCAAGACCCACATCCAACAACACAGAAAACCTCACATAATTCTGCCTAAAAACAATGACAATTTCTCTCAACCAGTGGGGCTTTTAGGTGAGCTCTGATTCCACCCTGTGATAAGCAGTAACCACTTTGTCAACGACAGGGATGCAAAATATTTATCTTTTCCATTCCCAGCACTCCTCTCCAGGGTGTTGTTGGAGAGTCTCATCACTGCTGAGCTCCACCAACATTCTGTAAATATATAACGCAGCAGATATAACATTTGGTAGAAAGAGTATGTGGCCTTTTCAGGAAACTTTTTTATCAGGTTTCTCCGATCAAATAGCCTAACTTAAATGACGCCCAATCACATAAAAAATGAGCTGACACTTCACAAACAACATATTCTAAAAACTGGACAGGTCAAACTAAAATAGACAATATGGACTGGATAACCAGGCTAGTCACTGCTGTCCAGGAGATTCATCCCGGGGGCTATATTGTCATGATCAGTGGTTTCAAGTTTGTATCCTTCAATGTTTTACTAAGCTGTGTTAACTCTTTGAAAATAGGCTCAGGATAACTCCTCCTGATGAAGTTGGGTAGCTGAAATTAAGAGCTTAATTAGACAAATTGATTAGTCACAGGAATCAGAGCTAATAAAGTTGATGAAAAGGCCTGTTTTGCAAACAGTGGACCTACCAAATGGATGGGCATTCATAAAATTCCATTGTGGGCCGACAGTAGAATACACCCCCGTAAGAACAAGCCGACATGGTAGAAAACACCCCCATAAGAACAGGTCGACATTGTAGAAAACACCCCCATAAGAACAAGCCGACATGGTAGAAAACACCCCCGTAAGAACAGGTCGACATGGTAGAATACACCCCCATAAGAACAGGTCGACATGGTAGAATACACCCCCATAAGAACAGGTCGACATGGTAGAAAACACCCCCATAAGAACAGGTCTACATGGTAGAATACACCCCCATAAGAACAGGCCGACATGGTAGAAAACACCCCATAAGAACAGGTCTACATGGTAGAAAACACCCCCATAAGAACAGGTCTACATGGTAGAAAACACCCCCATAAGAACAGGTCTACATGGTAGAAAACACCCCCATAAGAACAGGTCTACATGGTAGAAAACACCCCCATAAGAACAGGTCTACATGGTAGAAAACACCCCCATAAGAACAGGCTGACATGGTAGAAAACACCCCCATAAGAACAGGTCTACATGGTAGAAAACACCCCCATAAGAACAGGCTGACATGGTAGAAAACACCCCCATAAGAACAGGTCTACATGGTAGAAAACACCCCCATAAGAACAGGTCTACATGGTAGAAAACACCCCCATAAGAACAGGTCTACATGGTAGAAAACACCCCCATAAGAACAGGTTTACATGGTAGAAAACACCCCCATAAGAACAGGTCTACATGGTAGAAAACACCCCCATAAGAACAGGTCTACATGGTAGAAAACACCCCCATAAGAACAGGCCGACATCTTTTGGACATATTTTTTGGTCATGTCAGAACTGGCAGTCTTTTTTGGTGTTTTACAAATGGTAGATCTACAACATAGATGGGCATTCCTAAAATTACATTTCAGACAACACTTTAGGCTGTACCTCAGTAAGACAAGATGGCGTAGAAGTCAGACGTCTTGTCGTGTCCTTTGTATATACCTTTTTTTTACATATTTTTCTTTGCATATCTTTTAAAACATTTTGCTAAACCTCAACATATACTCTCCTGGATCCCACCTCACCCAATGTAGCGTGGATTTGCTTTTTTTTCTAAAGTATTTCTATTTACTTCGGATCCGGAACCCCTCAACTGAAGCTAGCCAGCTAACTACCAGCTATCAGTCAGCAAACCATTGCTAGCGGTCATCAGCTAACCTTTAGCTCGGAAAGCTCTCGCCAGTTCAAACAACGCGACTCTAACCAGAGCATAACGGACCTATTATTTTTATCTCCGGATTCCCACCGCAAACGGAACATTTTCATCTGGATCTTCACAACTAGCTAACTAGCTAACCGCAACCCCGGATGACTACTCCTGGCTAGCATTTCCATCCACTTAGCTTGAAGCTAGCCCGGCCAGAGCTCCTGTGCTACCACCGAAGCATACTCCTGGGCTACAATATCCGGACCCACGACCGGTCTATCGATGTCACCACATGAAGAGGCATAAACAGACTTAACCCCATCGCGACGTCCCCCAAAGGCTAACTTTCTAGCCACTTGCTATCTGCTTGCTTGCTAATTCGGCCTGCTAACTGCTAGCTTGCCCCGGTCTACTAACTGCTAGCTTGTTTAGCCCCGGCCTACTAACAGCTAGCTTGTTAGCACAGGCCTGCTAACTGTCTGAATCGCTGCGTCCCCAGCCAGTCCAACCACTCACTGGACCCATATTTATTTTCAATCTCTTTTCGATTTTTAATTCGATTATACCTTCCGGTAACCTGCCTCACCCAATGTGATACGGAATCGCTATTATTTTTTATTTTTACAACACATTCAAGAACCTCCAGAAGCTAACCAGCTAACTAGCTACAAGCTATTTAGTCATTGTTAGCCACTGCTAGCGGCTTTTACCTTCTGCACAGCCAGACAGTTTTTTATTTTTAATTTTTTTAGCCTGGATAATACTCGCCAGTCTAGCTTCCCTGTACCATCTACCGCTGCCCCCTGGACACTGTGATCACTTGGCTAAATAGCTGATGCCTGCTGGACACTGTGATCACTTGGCTACATAGCTGATGCCTGCTGGACTGTCCATTAATCACGGTACTCCATTCTGTTTGTTTATGTTTTTATCTGTCGGCCCCAGCCGCACTCAGGCTCTGTGTGTAGTTAATCCGACACTCTCTGCCTAGTCAACACCATTTTACCTGCTGTTGTTGTGCTAGCTGATTAGCTGTTGTTGTCTCACCTAGTGTTTTAGCTAGCTCTCCCAATCAACACCTGCGATTACTGTATGCCTCGCTGTATGTCTCTCTCAAATGTCATATATGCCTTGTATACTGTTGTTCAGGTTAGTTATCATTGTTTTAGTTTACAATGGAGCCCCTAGTTCCACTCTTCATACCCCTGATACCTCCTTTGTCCCACCTCCCACACATGCTCACCCATTACAACCAGCATGTCCAGAGACACAACCTCTGTTATCATCACCCAGTGCCTGGGCTTACCTCTGCTGTACCCGCACCCCACCATACCCCTGTATGCGCATTATGCCCTGAATATATTCTACCATGCCCAGAAATCTGCTCCTTTTATTCTTTGTCCCCAACGCTCTAGGCAACCAGTTTTGATAGCCTTTAGCCGCACCCTCATACTACTCCTCCTCTTTTCCGCGGATGATGTGGAGGTAAACCCAGGCCCTGCCACCAGTCACCCTCATTTGTTGACTTCTGTGATCGAAAAAGACTTGGTTTCATGCATGTCAACATCAGAAGCCTCCTCCCTAAGTGTTTTACTCACTGCTTTAGCACACTCTGCTAACCCTGATGTCCTTGCCATGTCTGAATCCTGGCTCAGGAAGGCCACCAAAAATTCTGAGATTTCCATACACAACTATAACATTTTCCATCAAGATAGAACTGCCAAAGGGGGAGGAGTTGCAGTCTACTGCAGAGATAGCCTGCAAAGTAATGTCATACTTTCCAGGTCCATACCCAAACAGTTCGAACTACTAATTTGAAAAATTACTCTCTCCAGAAATAAGTCTCTCACTGTTGCCGCCTGCTACCGACCCCCCTCAGCTCCCAGCTGTGCCCTGGACACCATTTGTGAATTGATCGCCCCCCATCTAGCTTCAGAGTTTGTTCTGTTAGGTGACCTAAACTGGGATATGCTTAACACCCCGGCAGTCCTACAATCTAAGCTAGATGCCCTCAATCTCACACAAATCATCAAGGAACCCACCAGGTACAACCCTAAATCTGTAAACAAGGGCACCCTCATAGACGTCATCCTGACCAACTGGCCCTCCAAATACACCTCTGCTGTCTTCAACCAGGATCTCAGCGATCACTGCCTCATTGCCTGTATCCGCTACGAATCCGCAGTTAAACGACCACCCCTCATCACTGTCAAACGCTCCCTTAAACACTTCTGTGAGCAGGCCTTTCTAATCAACCTGGCCCGGGTATCCTGGAAGGATATTGACCTCATCCCGTCAGTTGAGGATGCCTGGTCATTCTTTAAAAGTAACTTCCTCACCATTTTAGATAAGCATGCTCCGTTCAAAAATGCAGAACTAAGAACAAATATAGCCCTTGGTTCACTCCAGACCTGACTGCCCTCGACTAGCACAAAAGCATCCTGTGGCGGACTGCAATAGCATCGAATAGTCCCCGCGATATGCAACTGTTCAGGGAAGTCAGGAACCAATACACGCAGTCAGTCAGGAAAGCAAAGGCCAGCTTCTTCAGGCAGAAATGTGCATCCTGTAGCTCTAACTCCAAAAAGTTCTGGGACACTGTAAAGTCCATGGAGAAAAATAGCACTTCCTCCCAGCTACCCACTGCACGGTCAGGTAACACAGTCACCACCGATAAATCCATGATTATCGAAAACTTCAACAAGCATTTATCCCCCCCCCCCCCCCCCCCCCCCCGCAGCTACTCGCCCAAGCCTCTCCAGGTTCTCCTTTACCCAAATCCAGTTAGCAGATGTTCTGAAAGAGTTGCAAAACCTGTACCAGTACAAATCAGCCGGGCTTGACAATCTGGACCCTCTATTTCTGAAACTATCCGCCGCCATTGTCGCAACCTCTATTACCAGCCTGTTCAACCTCTCCTTCATATCGTCTGAGATCCCCAAGGATTGGAAAGCTGCCGCAGTCACCCCCTCTTCAAAGGGGGAGACACCCTGGACCCAAACTGTTACAGACCTATATCCATCCTGCCCTGCCTATCTACAGTCTTCGAAAGCCAAGTCAACAAACAGGTCACTGACCATCTCGAATCCCACCGTACCTTCTCCACTGTGCAATCTGGTTTCCGAGCCGGTCACGGGTGCACCTCAGCCAAGCTCAAGGTACTAAATGATATCATAACCGCCATCGATAAAAGACAGGACTGTGCAGCCGTCTTCATCGACCTTGCCAAGGCTTTCGACTCTGTCAATCACCATATTCTTATCGGCAGACTCAGTAGCCTCGGTTTTTCGGATGACTGCCTTGCCTGGTTCACCAACTACTTTGCAGACAGAGTTCAGTGTGTCAAATTGGAGGGCATGATGTCCGGTCCTCTGGCAGTCTCTATGGGGGTGCCACAGGGTTCAATTCTCGGGCCGACTCTTTTCTCTGTATATATCAATGATGTTGCTCTTGCTGCGGGCGATTCCCTGATCCACCTCTACGCAGACGACACCATTCTGTATACTTCCGGCCCGTCCTTGGACACTGTGCTATCTAACCTCCAAACGAGCTTCAATGCCATACAACACTCCTTCCGTGACCTCCAACTGCTCTTAAACGCTAGTAAAACCAAATGTATGCTTTTCAACCGTTCGCTGCCTGCACCCGCACGCCCGACTAGCATCACCACCCTGGATGGTTCCGACCTAGAATATGTGGGCATCTATAAGTACCTAGGTGTCTGGCTAGACTGTAAACTCTCCTTCCAGACTCATATCAAACATCTCCAATCTAAAATCAAATCTAGAGTCGACTTTCTATTCCGCAACAAAGCCTCCTTCACTCACGTCGCCAAACTTACCCTAGTAAAACTGACTATCCTACCGATCCTCGACTTAGGCGATGTCATCTACAAAATAGCTTCCAATACTCTACTCAGCAAACTGGATGCAGTTTATCACAATGCCATCCGTTTTGTTACTAAAGCACCTTATACCACCCACCACTGCGACCTGTACGCTCTAGTCGGCTGGCCCTCGCTACATATTCGTCGCCAGACCCACTGGCTCCACGTCATCTACAAGTCCATGCTAGGTAAAGCTCCGCCTTATCTCAGTTCACTGGTTACGATGGCAACACCCACCCGTAGCACGCGCTCCAGCAGGTGTATCTCACTCATCATCCCTAAAGCCAACATCTCATTTGGCCGCCTTTCGTTCCAGTTCTCTGCTGCCTGTGACTGGAACAAATTGCAAAAATCGCTAAAGTTGGAGACTTTTATCTCCCTCACCAACTTCAAACATCTGCTATCTGAGCAGCTAACCGATCGCTGCAGCTGTACATAGTCTATCGGTAAATAGCCCACCCAATTTGACCTACCTCATCCCCATACTGTTTATATTTATTTACTTTTCTGCTCTTTTGCACACCAATATCTCTACCTGTACATGACCATCTGATCATTTATCACTCCAGTGTTAATCTGCAAAATTGTAATTATTCGCCTACCTCCTCATGCCTTTTGCACACAATGTATATAGACTCTGTTTTTTATACTGTGTTATTGACTTGTTAATTGTTTAGTCCATGTGTAACTCTGTGTTGTCTGTTCACACTGCTATGCTTTATCTTGGCCAGGTTGCAGTTGCAAATGAGAACTTGTTCTCAACTAGCCTACCTGGTTAAATAAAGGTGAAATAAAAAAATAAAAAAGCACGGACACTTTTTGGATGTTTTGTTTTTGGTGCATTCTGGACCGGCCCTGATTTCCACGTTCACGAACGTTGGTTTTTGGTCTGGTCCAGACCAAATCTGAACCAATCAAAGACGTCTGTGTTTGTTTGAGATTTTGCCCGGTCTGGACCAGCTTTCATTTGGCCCAAACACAGATGTCCATGAATCACGTCTTTTCATCTTTCATTCAGAACCTAAAGTGAACCTAACTTCAACATCTGGAAAAATAATTATTTTAAAACCACGACCTAGAGAGGTAACACCGGCGATCAACTAAACACTTTACAACTAAACACAATGAAAATTAACAGGACTTCTGCAGAATTGCACACACTGTGCACCAACCAACAGCTCCACACAGAGAGCCAGAAGAGCTTTATTTCCTCCTTCCTGACTGCTGATGTGCTCTTAAAGTGGCAGTGCACGGTGAAGGCTATGTGCAGGATTTCACCACAACATTAAACTATACATGTATAACAGGCTACATTAGACTATATATGGAATACATGCTACATTAGACTATATATGGATAATAGGCTACATTAGACTATATATGGATAATAGGCTACATTAGACTATATATGGATAACACGCTACATTAGACTATATATGGATAACAGGCTACATTAGACTATATATGGATAACAGGCTACATTAGACTATATATGGATAACACGCTACATTAGACTATATATGGATAACAGGCTACATTAGACTACATATGTATAACATGCTACATTAGACTATGTATGTATAACAGGCTACATTAGACTATATATGGATAATAGGCAACATTAGACTATATATGTATAACATGCTACATTAGACTATGTATGTATAACAGCCTACATTAGACTATATATGGATAACAGGCTACATTAGACTATATATGGATAACAGGCTACATTAGAGTATGTATGGATAACACGCTACATTAGACTATATGTGGATAACAGGCTACATTTGACTATATATGGATAACTGGCTACATTAGACTATATCTGGATAACAGGCTACATCAGACAATATATGGATAACAGGCTACATTAGACTATATATGGATAACAGGCTACATTAGACTATATATGGATAACAGGCTACATTAGACTATATATGGATAACAGGCTACATTAGACTATATATGTATAGCATGCTACATTAGACTATGTATGTATAACAGGCTACATTAGACTATATATGGATAACAGGCTACATTAGACTATATATGGATAACACGCTACATTAGACTATATATGGATAACAGGCTAAATTAGACTATATATGGATAACAGGCTACATTAGCCTATATATGGATGACAGGCTACATAAGACTATGTATGGATAACAGGCCACTTTAGACTATATATGGATAAAAGGCTACATTAGACAATATATGGATAACAGGCTACATTAGACTATATATAGATAACAGGCTACATTAGACTATGTATGGATAACAGGCTACATTAGACTATATATGGATAACTGGCTACATTAGACTATATATGGATAACAGGCTACATTAGACTATGGAAAACAGACTACATTACACTATATATGCACAGTATAACAGGCTACATTAGACTATATATGGATAACAAGCTACATTACAATATATGGATAACAGGCTACATTAGAATATACAGTATATGGACAACAGCAGTCAATACAGCAGACTATGGTGATGATCATACTGAAGTCTCTGCTAACTAATGATACTACCAGTACTGTACACCAGGGTCAACAGTGTAACATAATATGATAGTAGTGTGTTGTAGTACTACAGACATCAGTGTTTGTGTGATTAAATGTGACTTTGTCAAGTAGTCAGTGTTGTGTTTCACCATTCTACCTGATGTATTGTCAGTTTGTAATGTTGTTATTAGCCCAACATTATTGAGGACATTATTATTAGGATGGTGCAGTAATGATGAGATGCCAGGAGGAGGAGCTCTAGTCTAGAACACTGGAACCTTCAGTACCACTTTGATGCAGCTGATG
Organism: Oncorhynchus mykiss; assembly: GCF_013265735.2. Taxonomy (NCBI): domain Eukaryota; kingdom Metazoa; phylum Chordata; class Actinopteri; order Salmoniformes; family Salmonidae; genus Oncorhynchus; species Oncorhynchus mykiss. The sequence continues at coordinate 23,671 of NW_023494256.1, forward strand.
AGGAGAGTAAATTGAATGGGTTTGTAGAATAGAATGAATGACATCATGGAACTGACCAAATGTAAATGGAACTTTGACCTGTTCCATGTAGAACTCAGAGGGACAAGGCAACACATTCTAAGATATTATAAACATTCCATATAGAATAGTCAACATATTGTTAACATGGTTCTGTATTTATATAAAAGTGGAAATGGGGGACATTTTGTCCATTTTATAAATGTAGGATCCATTTTAATACAGTAACCTTCCTTTTCTGACATGATGTTCTGATCGTGCAGCTTCAGAACTATCAATGTAGAAATATGTGTTTACAGTTCTACAGATCTGTTCAATAAGTGATTGTTGTTGTTGTTGTTGTAATGATGATGATGACGTTGTTTATGATTATGATGATATTCATTAGGAAATATTGTTTTGCATCATACAGCATGTCATCTTAAATAGACAGATGTAGACAGACATGCAACACATCACATTACATATATAGTGCAATAGACTTACAGACAGACAGTATTCACATAGACAACCATATAGCACAATACAACACAATATGAGCCTGGTTCATTTTCAGTAATGAGGCCCTGTACCCCATTTACAGTTTATACTTCAATGTATCAGGTGGAGTTAAACACCAGCTATAGAGTGAGTTGTTGTTTATGTTTCTAAGACTGCAGGGTGGGAGATGCAACAATGGCCTTGAGAACAGCAGGAAGTGTGTTGGTGGTCTTTCTCTGGTCTGTAGCAGGTATGGTCTCATTCTTATCTTTAAGTTACTCTGTTTATCGATCTACAGATATTTCTAAAAGCATAACCATTTTTATGTTCTACTGTCGACACATTTGGCATCTCCACTTCACTTTAAACAGTTGTCTTTCTCACCTCACTGAGTGAAGCTTATCTGTGGTTTCCATTCACACTCAACCAACAAGTATCTATGTCTCAACTCAGCAACTATGGAACAAAGTGTTAATGTGAGTCACAAGACCTTGAACTTAATGTAACGTCCTTGTGATGTCTAACTGTGTTTCAGTGGTACTGGGTCAGAATGTCTGGAGTGTTACATACACCACTCAGAGTATCTGTACCTTGAAGGGGTCAACAGTGGAGCTGTCCTGCTCTTACACATATCCCAGTGGTTATATCGTCACAACAACCTTCTGGTTCACAAAAAATGATGCTGAGGGGAATCCTGTGAGTCTGAGTGATGACCCAGACTACAAAGGTCGTGTGATGTACCATAGAGAAAAGAAGAATGACCAAATCCTGACAATCACAAACCTGAAAGAGAGTGACTCAGCTATGTACATGTTCAGATTTATAACATATCAGGCTGGAGGGAAATATACTGGCAGTCCTGGAGTCACTCTGTCTGTTACAGGTAACATTCTATATACTGGCAGTCCTGGAGTCACTCTGTCTGTAACATGTAACATTCTATATCCTGGCAGTCCTGGAGTCACTCTGTCTGTAACAGGTAACATGCTATATACTGGCAGTCCTGGAGTCACTCTGTCTGTAACAGGTAACATTCTATTGTCTGATGTTCTGTTTAATCTTCATTGTCCCTTTAGGTCTAGAAATGGTCTTGATTTGTATTAATCTAATAAAATAATGAGCTGGTGCACACCCATATAAAATGATTTAGTGTCGAGGTGCTGACTAACGGAGAATAAACTGGAAGCTGTAACAACAAAGAGAGTCACACTCCATATGTATTACCTCCCAGTCATTTGTTGCTTAAAAAACACCAACGTTTTGACATCACCTTCTTCAGGGTAAATGTATTGCATCATGTGACCACACTAGACAACAGGTGATTCAGGTTGATGTTGTCTACTCCAGACCTGCAGGTGAAGGTGACTCCTACATGGTGGGCAACGTCGAATACACTGACCTGTAGCACCACCAGCTGTCCTCTGACTGGTAACCCCACCTACATCTGGTACAAGAACGGACAGATCGTAACTGACAACACTTCCCCTTACTCAGTCCTCCCTAATGATGTAGACAGCTACTCCTGTGCTGTAAAAGGCCAAGACTATCTTCACTCTCCGGCAGTGGGTGAGTGTTTATTTCATTCATATTGTAATACTATTTAACCTCTGTGTGTTTTGGTTTCACTATGAGAACTTGAGAACTTTTAGCATTTCTAGAAAGAACTAAGAATATAATCCAATTGACCTCTTGTTATGTCACTGTGTTTCAGGTGTTCAGTGTCAGAGCTGCAACAGAGTGACTTACACCAAGAGGACAATCTGTGTCTTGAAGGGGTCAACAGTGGACATATCCTGTACTTATGTTGGTTATTATTACACCACATCATCATTCTGGTTTAGAAGTGATAAGTCGACCCCTGAAGACCTAACCACAGAACCAGGGTATGCAGGTCGTGTGGAGTACACTGGAACATACAGAGGTCCCTTCACCCTGAGAATCACAGATCTGAGAGAGGAGGACTCAGCTGAGTATCGCTTCACTTTTAAAACAGACAACTTTAAATGGGGTCATAGTTTCCCAGGAACAACTCTGACTGTCACAGGTAATACTACACTTACAGAACATTATGATATACTGGTAATACTACACTTACAGAACATTATGATATACTGGTAATACTACACTTACAGAACGTTATGATATACTGGTAATACTACACATATAGAACATTATGATATACTGGTAATACTACACATATAGAACATTATGATATACTGGTAATACTACACTTACATAACATTATGATATACTGGTAATACTACACTTACAGAGCATTATGATATACTGGTAATACTACACTTACAGAACATTATGATATACTGGTAATACTACACTTACAGAACATTATGATATACTGGTAATACTACACTTACAGAACATTATGATATACTGGTAATACTACACTTACATAACATTATGATATATACTGGTAATACTACACTTACTGAACATTATGATATATACTGGTAATACTACACTTACAGGACATTATGATATACTGGTAATACTACACTTACAGAACATTATGATATACTGGTAATACTACACTTACATAACATTATGATATATACTGGTAATACTACACTTACAGAACATTATGATATACTGGTAATACTACACATATAGAACATTATGATATACTGGTAATACTACACATATAGAACATTATGATATACTGGTAATACTACACTTACATAACATTATGATATACTGTCACTACTTTATCTCTAGTTGTTGGAGGTTGAAATTATGAGGTTTGTTTTTTTATGTTGTTATTCTCTCTTCATTCAGACCTGCAGGTGAAGGTGACTCCTGGCACAGTGACAGAAGGATCATGGGTTATACTGACATGTAGCACCACCTGTACTCTGACTGACAACCCCATCCCCACCTACATCTGGTACAAGAATGGAGAATACCTATTTTCTGACTCCTCTCCCCAGTATCAATACTCAGTCAGTAGAGGAGGTTCTGACAGCTACTCCTGTGCCTTAATAAGAGGCCATGACAAACTCAGCTCTTCCAAAGTCACAGTGGGTGAGTGTGGTGATTTACCTCCAGAGTTTTACCTCCAGAGTTTTCCTCTCTTATGGTAAACAGACTTGATATTTTCAGTCAATTCAGAATGCTAATTTATAAGTAACTATAGTCCATTACTAACATTTAGTACTGAAAACTAGCTCATTGTCAGGGTTTTCCTCCTCCTCTTCGTCTGAAGAGGAGAGGCGAGAAGGAGGACCAATGCGCAGCGTGTTAAGTGTCCATGGTCTTTTAATAAGAGAAACTCAAACATGAACACACTACAAAACAATAAACGTGGAAAAACCTGAAACAGTCCTATCTGGTGAAGAGAACACAGTCCTATCTGGTGCAGAGAACACAGAGACAGGAAACAACCACCCTCAAACACACAGTGAAACCCAGGCTACCTAAGTATGATTCTCAATCAGAGACAACTAATGACACCTGCCTCTGATTGAGAACCATACTAGGCCAGAAAACCAACCTAGAAACACAAAACATAGAATGCCCACCCAACTCACGTCCTGACCAATTCAAACAAACAAATAACACAAATACTAGGGTCAGAACGTGACACTCAAAATCATACAAATAAGCTAATATCATCACCATCATCATGTCCTTCATCATTTGTTCCAGGAACATCTTCTCTGAGCTGCTTAAGGGTGACCTACACCAGTAGAAGCATCTGTTCCTTGATACCATCCGAGGACCTGCCTTGCACTACCATATATTCCACAGGTTAGACTGTGTTATCTTTAAGTCTGGTAGAGTCATTTTGTCAACTACAGAAGGAAACCAGAAAGTGTGTTTTTATTTGCTCTCATTCAGACCTGCAGGTGAAGGTGACTCCTGACACAAAGGCAGGGAAGAAGACACTGACCTGTAGCACCACCTGTACTCTGACTGACAACCCCACCTACATATGGTACAGGAATGGACAGTCTCTTCCTCGGTCCACTTCCCAACAACTCGCTATCTGGAGTTCTGAAACAGAGAGTTACTCCTGTGCTGTTAAAGGCCATGAGGATCTCCGCTCTCCTGCAGTGTGTGAGTCTGGAATCAATTGGGATAGTTTGTAGTTAACCTTTCTTTATAACAAAGTAAGGCAACTTTCTAACTTCAAGGTATGTGTGAAAAAATCGATTTAATGTATTTTCAGGTGTTCAGGGTCAAAACCGCTGGAGTGTGACTTACACCAAGAGGAGAATCTGTGTCTTGAAGGGCTCCACAGTGAACATATCCTCCTCTTACACTCATCCCACTTGTTATATAGAACAAGGTTCATTCTGGTTTACACAGAAACACCCTGTAGATCTCAGGTCATATCCAGAGTATGCAGGTCGTGTGGAGTACAATAGGAACACAGAGAACCACCACACCATGACAATAACACACCTGACAGAGAATGACTCGGCTGAATACAAATTCAGATTAATAACAACATACGAGGGGAGATTTTCTGGCCTTCCTGGTGTGATGTTGACTGTCACAGGTAATACTTCACCTACAGTCAGTTGTTACTGTAATAGGACAAGTCTAATCACATGACAAGCCAGTCTGGAGTCAAATATGACTGATGTTTCCTCTTAGATATCCTGTTGGAGATGGATCCTATGTCTGTGTCAGAGGGGGAGAGAGTCACACTGAGATGTAGAACCCAATGTACAATCGGTCTCAACCCCACCTACATCTGGTACAAGAACGGACAAAGTCTGACCAAACCAATCACCAGTTATAACAGCCTGATCCTAGACCCAGTCAGCAGTGAGGATGCAGGGAACTACTCCTGTGCTGTAGAAGGCTTAGAGAGAATCCTCTCTCCAGAAGAGACTCTCACTGTCAGATGTGAGTACATGGGGTGTTGATATATCTACAGTGAAAGTCATTGATATCATCTCTGTAATACATGGTTCTACATGTCAGTGTAATATACTAATCTCGACTAATTTACATCATCTCTGTAATACATGGTTCTACATGTCAGTGTAATATACTAATCTCTACTAATTTACATAATCTCTGTAATACATGGTTCTACATGTCAGTGTAATATACTAATCTATACTAATTTACATCATCTCTGTAATACATGGTTCTACATGTCAGTGTAATATACTAATCTATACTAATTTACATCATCTCTGTAATACATGGTTCTACATGTCAGTGTAATATACTAATCTATACTAATTTACATCATCTCTGTAATACATGGTTCTACATGTCAGTGTAATATACTAATCTCTACTAATTTACATAATCTCTGTAATACATGGTTCTACATGTCAGTGTAATATACTAATCTCTACTAATTTACATAATCTCTGCAATACGTGGTTCTACATTTCAGTGTAATACACTAATCTAGACTATTTTACATAATCTCTGTAATGCATGGTTCTATATGTCATTGTAATATACTAATCTACACTAATTTACATCATTTCTGTAATACATGGTTCTACATGTCAGTGTAATATACTAATCTATACTAATTTACATCATCTCTGTAATACATGGTTCTACATTTCAGTGTAATATACTAATTTACATCATCTCTGTAATACATGGTTCTACATGTCAGTGTAATATACTAATCTCTACTAATTTACATCATCTCTGTAATACATGGTTCTACATGTCAGTGTAATATACTAATCTCTACTAATTTACATCATCTCTGTAATACATGGTTCTACATTTCAGTGTAATATACTAATCTCTACTAATTTACATCATCTCTGTAATACATGGTTCTACATGTCAGTGTAATATACTAATCTATACTAATTTACATCATCTCTGTAATACATGGTTCTACATGTCAGTGTAATATACTAATTTACATCATCTCTGTAATACATGGTTCTACATGTCAGTGTAATTTACTAATTTACATCATCTCTCTAATACATGGTTCTACAGTTAGTGTAATATACTAATCTCTACTAATTTACATCATCTCTTGCTTCCTTACATGGTATATGAGTTCTTATTTGCTCTGTCATCTTCAACACCAGATGGCCCAAAGAACACCTCAGTGTCAGTCAGTCCCTCTGGTGACATAGTGGAGGGCAGTTCAGTGACTCTGACCTGCAGCAGTGATGCCAACCCACCTGTGCAGAGTTACACCTGGTACAAGAAGAATGGTGGTCACTATCAGTTCTCCTATGGGATCACAGGACCACATCTTGTCTTCAATCAAATCAAGTCCTCAGTCACTGGAGAGTACTGCTGTGAGGCCTGGAATGGGATTAAGACGGGGAGGTCTGAGTCAATCAACATTGATGTGAAATGTGAGTAAAGTACAGCTCAGTATCACATGTGTTCCTGTTAATGTTTTGTATAAGATGATTCTTATTTTTGATAGTCTGGCTTCACAGATTTTGATATGTCATGTGAAGTTGTAATTGCACCTTTATAACCCTCTGACGAATTCTGGTGAGGTAGTATACTACAGTCCTGACCCTCTGACATATTCTGCTTTACCAGACGCTCCACAGAACATCTCAGTGTCAGTCAGTCCCTCTGGTGAAATAGTGGAGGGCAGTTCAGTGACTCTGACCTGCAGCAGTGATGCCAACCCACCTGTGGACAAATACACCTGGTACAAGAAGAACGTAACCTCACCAAAAGCATCAGGACAGAGTTACAGCATCACTAACATCATCTCTGAGGACAGAGGAGAATACTACTGTGAGGCCCAGAATAGAAAAGGATCTATGAACTCTACAGCTCTGATGATCATTGTAGCAGGTAAAGTTACATCTTCAATACTTCAATACAGAACTACATGTTTCAAGCTGATCTTAATCATTGTGTTTTGACTGATTACACTTTGGTTTCTAATTATGTGTTGGCTTATGATGTCACAAGTTTTATAAGATTCCAAAGTATTAACACCTATTGTGTTGATATTCTGTAATGTGTTCGATTTTAGATTATAAGAACATGCCATGTCCTCATATCATCCATATTTTATTGTAGGGAAACAAATATCAGTTGTGACTGCAGCTGTAGGAATCATTGTTGTTGTTCTGGTTCTCATCCTCTGTCTCTCTGGACTCATGTGGTTCAGGTGAGTGAGATTGCATATTTTTTTATATAATTTCACTTTAGTCATTGTAAATTTGAATTTGTTCTTAACTGACTTGCCTAGTTAAATAAAAATAAATAAAAGTAACTTAATTTATTAATTGAATGATTGATATCTTCATACATTCATTCATGTACAAAACAGGAAGAAGAACTCCACATCCACCTCCAACACAAGAGACACAGCAGATGATGGACAGGTGAGTCTGTTGGAATCAGAAGGTGACTGTGATGACTGTGTATTCTTTGTGGAACATTTCCACTCCTCATGTTGTCTGTTCTTTCTCTCCATCAGGGAGACTCTAGTCCAGTGTATGACAACATCTCAAACATGGCCATGACCCCTACTGCAGCACAGACAGAGTCCACATACGACCAGGATGATGTTCACTATGCCAGCGTCCACTTCTCTCACTCCAAAAAACAGGAAGTGCCTCTGTACTCCACCGTCCAAGTGCCTCAGCCCCAGAAACAGGATGAGGATGTCCACTACGCTGCTGTGAAATTCAACCTCCCCTGTTCTGCCACCCAGTGAGCACATTCAGCCATTACAACAACATAGTCAATACTAGAACATTGGGAACACACAGCATTAAAGGATAAGTTTGCTTGTTTACAACCAAATCTGGATGGGGAGGTGGGGTGGGGGGTGGAAAGTTGAATCTCATTTACTGCATTTCTACACAATTAAAACACTTTTAAATGGTATTTGGAAAACAGAAAAAAACAAGCAAAAATCACCCCAGCCATTATCACCTTGGCTGCTGAGGGTCATTTCACCTCAGCCATTATCACCTTGGCTGCTGAGGGTTATCTCACCTCAGTCCATTATCACCTTGGCTGCTGAGGGTTATCTCACCTCAGTCCATTATCACCTTGGCTGCTGAGGGTTATCTCACCTCAGTCCATTATCACATTGGCTGCTGAGGGTTATCTCACCTCAGTTCATTATCACCTTGGCTGCTGAGGGTCATTTCACCTCAGCCATTATCACCTTGGCTGCTGAGGGTTATCTCACCTCAGCCATTATCACCTTGGCTACTGAGGGTTATTTCACCTCAGCCATTATCACCTTGGCTGCTGAGGGTTATCTCACCTCAGCCATTATCACCTTGGCTGCTGAGGGTTATCTCACCTCAGTCCATTATCACCTTGGCTGCTGAGGGTTATTTCAGCTCAGTCCATTATCACCTTGGCTGCTGAGGGTTATTTCAGCTCAGTCCATTATCACCTTGGCTGCTGAGGGTTGTCTCACCTCAGTCCATTATCACCTTGGCTGCTGAGGGTTATCTCACCTCAGTCCATTATCACCTTGGCTGCTGAGGGTTAACTCACCTCAGTCCATTATCACCTTGGCTGCTGAGGGTTATTTCACCTCAGTCATTATCACCTTGGCTGCTGAGGGTTATCTCACCTCAGTCCATTATCACATTGGCTGCTGAGGGTTATCTCACCTCAGTTCATTATCACCTTGGCTGCTGAGGGTTATTTCACCTCAGTCATTATCACCTTGGCTGTTGAGGGTTATCTCACCTCAGTCCATTATCACCTTGGCTGCTGAGGGTTATCTCACCTCAGTCCATTATCACCTTGGCTGCTGAGGGTTATCTCACCTCAGTCCATTATCACCTTGGCTGCTGAGGGTTATCTCACCTCAGTCCATTATCACCTTGGCTGCTGAGGTTTATCTCACCTCAGTCCATTATCACCTTGGCTGCTGAGGGTTATCTCACCTCAGTCCATTATCACCTTGGCTGCTGAGGGTTATCTCACCTCAGTCCATTATCACCTTGGCTGCTGAGGTTTATCTCACCTCAGTCCATTATCACCTTGGCTGCTGCAGGTTAATTCACCTCAGTCCATCTACAAACACATAACCTATTAGCTATTCAGTTGTAATGTTATACACCTGAAAGGGAGGAAATATGGGAAATGATTCACACTGACACACTAATCAGAGAATAAATAAAAACATATTACATTTCTAGCACTGTATTGTTTACATGTTGATAGTATTATAATGTAGAACTATAGGGAAGATAGGTCCTGTGAAGATGTTTATATTGAAACATATATATATTTTTAAGTGTTTGATTAGATTAGTACAGATTTTCTCAGGGCACCCCACATGGGGCCCCGACCCCAAGTTTGGGAACCACTGTAAAAACCTCTCTCTCTGCTTGCTTCCTCTCTCTCTCTGTCTCCTCTACTTCTACCTGCACCTCAGCCTCTCCACTGAGCCCCACACCACTGTCTGTCTCAGTAGCCTGTTATCTGTAAATTACTTAGTAGTGTATGGTTTACTCCTGCTGAGGTTGGCTCCTTTTAACGTAAGCGTCTTACTTCATCCTTCTAGCTGGCTAACATGCTTACCAGACCGGACACGTCGTGTGTGCGAGCGTCACAAAATACATTTAGAAATCCATGTTATTCAATTATAGCACCCACACTGCTCCCTCGCGCCAAGGAGCGTCTGACATGCCAAGGGCTAAAATAGAAGTCCTTTCTATTTCTGACGCAAATCACGCTGAAAGTTCTGCCTCTCACAACTCCTCATTGGTTTATAGAAGCAGGTACCCACGTGCCATCTCATTGGTTATACCCACGTGGGTGATTGAAAGACTAACTGTTTTGCCGGTCGTCGTGGTAATCCTATGAAAGTTTAGATGTGATCACCATTTAAGTTCAAAGATAAAAAAACCCTGGAAGGAGGAGCGATGACTAGAAACGATTCAGTTGGCCTTTTATGTGTGGATTAATTGTCGGAGTAGAGGACCTTGTGCATTTCAGGCAAAATAACAACACAATGTTTATATCCCAGGACAAATTAGCTAGCAACAGCAAGCTAGCTAAATGGGACAAATTAGCTAGCAAGTGCAAGCTAACTAGCTAAATTGCCATCCATGTTTAATGCTTTTCGACCTGTCCCCAAATGAATGTAATTTGTTCAGAGTTTGTTTTGATATTTTAACCTGCGTGTCGTGATCGCGTTTGGTGTGGGGGGGCAAAATAAATGTATGCACGATAGCGCACGATGGCGCGAAGCTGGTTTGGGTTCCGTGTAAGTAATATTAACCAGACCCCTTCAATGTTACTGCAATAGAAATGTCAGCTGGCAGCTATGCCCCCGACCTGACTGACATGTCTATGAGCGACTACTTACCAGTTTGTGCACTCATTCTCCGAGAGTGATGTTTTTGTTTGGTGGATGTCTGTAGAAGCGGCAGGAGTTGAGAGATAGACAAAAAAAATGCCTTTTGTTCGGCATCTCGCAAACAGATTGTCAGCAGAGCTATCTGCTAGTTGGGGTATTTAGTTTCACGTCTCCCTCGGCCTGTTCAGCGAGAAGGGGAATTAGATATTTGAGAGAATGGTCAATGTGCTGCTGTTAAAAACAAATCAGGGAGGAAGATCCAGGGGAAGCAGGCAAACAAAACGAACGAACCACAGTTAATGATTCCTCTCGTTCACAAAGAGGCAGGAGCGATTAGTCAGATCAAGAAAATAAGCTTTGAACAACACTGGGAGCAATATTTAGATGTTCATTTCTTAATTTTCATTTATTCATAATACATTTTCTTTATTGTGTACAGTATATGTATTAGGCTATTATTATTATTTTCAAAACAAACATCAGGTGTCCTCATATGTAGTTACGGACATGTGCTCATTGGAGGAGTAGACAATGATGATGTCATCAATAATGCATATTCTGCATTAAGGTAATTCATGCCTCAACAACAGAAACAGGACCAGCATCTGCAATAAGCTGTTGTGAAATGTAACCACCTCACTGCTGCCCCCCTGTGACCATATTCTGCATTAAGGTCATTCATATGCTGCTGCTTATTGTAGGAGATGTCATCAATACGCAAAACAGTTGACCCCTAGTGACTACTAGTGATGTCATTTCCTTTATCTACCAACCCAACAATGGACATCTCAAGACAATTACCATGACATGACTATAATGAGGGAGTGATGAGTTCCAAATGGCACTCTATTCACTATTTAGTGCACTACTTTTGACCGAGCCCTATAGGCCCTGATCAAACGTAGTGCACTATAAAGGGTATAGGGTTCCTTTGTTTCATTTCTGTTTCTCTCTCCTCAGACCAGCAGCAGCACAAGCAGCTGAGGTGGATGCCTCTGAGATCTACAGTACAGTCAACAAACCCAGAACCAAGAAGACTTGAACATAACAAACCCAGAACCAAGAAGACCTGAACACAAAGGCCCAGAACCACAAACCCAGAACCAGGAAGAACTGAACACAACAAACCCAGAACCAGGAAGACCTGAACACAACAAACCCGGAACCAAGAAGACCTGATAAACCCAGAACCAAGAAGACCTGAACACAACAAACCCAGAACCAAGAAGAACTGAAAACAACAAACCCAGAACCAATAAGACCTGAACACAACAAACCCAGAACCAAGAAGACCTGATAAACCCAGAACCAAGAAGACCTGAACAGAACAAATCCAGAACCAAGAAGACCTGAACACAACAAACCCAGAACCAAGAAGACCTGAACACAACAAACCCAGAACCAAGAAGACCTGAACACAACAAACCCAGAACCAAGAAGACCTGAACACAACAAACCCAGAACCAAGAAGACCTGAACACAACAAACCCAGAACCAAGAACTGAAAACAACAAACCCAGAACCAGGAAGACCTGAAAACAACAAACCCAGAACCAAGAACTGAAAACAACAAACCCAGAACCAGGAAGAACTGAAAACAACAAACCCAGAACCAAGAAGAACTGAAAACAACAAACCCAGAACCAAGAACTGAAAACAACAAACCCAGAACCAAGAACTGAAAACAACAAACCCAGAACCAAGACCTGAAAACAACAAACCCAGAACCAAGAAGACCTGACAAACCCAAAACCAAGAACTGAAAACAACAAACCCAGAACCAAGAACTGAAAACAACAAACCCAGAACCAAGAAGACCTTGTATATCTGGACCCGTATATTATAACTAAGTGGTATAATTAAGCAATAAGGTCCGAGGGGGTGTGGTATATTGACCTATAGACTGTACCACGGCTAAGGACTGTTGTTCTGCACAACGCAGAGTGCCTTGATACAGCCCTTAGCCGTGGTATATTGACCATATACTACAAGCCCGAGGGCCTTATTGCTATTATAAACTGGTTACCAACATAAATAGAAAGTAAACAAATATTTTGGTGTCATACCAGTGTTCTATTGTCTGATATACTGTATGTGAAATGAAATGCTTATTCAGCCAATCAGCATCCAGGACCTAAACTACCTGGTTTATAATAGTATCAAGTAATATACAGTGCATTCAGAAAGTATTCAGACCCCTTGACTTTTTCCACATTTTGTTATGTTACAGCCTTATTCTAAAATTGAATAAATATTGTTTTCCCCTCATTAATCTACACACAATACCCCATAATGACAAAGCAAAAACTGGTATTTAGAAAGGTTTGCAAATGGATTAAAAATACAAAATGGAAGTATCACATTCCGTAAGTATACAGACCCTTTACTCAGTACTTTGTTTAAGCACCATTGGCAGCGAGTCTTTCTTGGGTATCATGCTACCAGCTTAAAACATTTTTTAGTAAATGTGGTTGTCTGTTACCCAAATCAATTAAATTAGTTTATATACACTTTATATATAGTTTGCTAGATAAAAAAAAAAATGTTATAGCACAATTTTGCCTTAAAATCCATGAAGTAGTTCTGCTTGATGCAATGTTTCTTATTACTTTCATCACAACATTACTAATGTGTGAAGTGTAAACAAATCATAAAAATGCTGCTGTAATTCAGAATCCACTTTGTCCAGAGCAGCTGTGTGATGCACAAAAATGCCAGTTTATGGAAGTCACTTCACTTGAATGTCAGAGGTAACAGAGTTAAACTTCTAGCTGGCTAGCTAGCTTTCGGTATCACTGAACAACGTCTGCTTCATGTAGCTAACAAGCCAGCTGAGAGAGCTAGTTCACTGAATTCATATGCCAGTCCAAGTCATCTCTTAATAACACAGTATCTTTACATGGTTGGTTTATTCTGTCTACATTTCTTTACATTTCAAATGTTATTTGACATTTTATTTTGTGTATTTTCATTTGTATCTTTATGCTGCCATCTTTTGTTTGAATCCTCCCCTGACTCCGCCCACTTCTTCCCGAAGTAGACATGACTCCGCCCACTCCTTCCCCAAAGTATACCCGACTCCGCCCACTTCTTCCCCGAGGTAGACCTGACTCCGCACTCTTCTTCCCGAAGTAGACCTGACTCCGCCCACTTCTTCCCCGAAGTAGACCTGACTCCGCCCACTTCTTCCCCGAAGTAGACCTTGTGAGCATCGTAGATTTGCATGTTTCGCTCTCTGATCGGATTGTCTGAATTCACTAGTTAAGTGTCAATCACAGAAAAAAAAAACATGGATGAAAATACATTTTGAGAATATGTGAATCCCTCGTCCGTTTCCCTGACCCCTGCCAAAGACATAGAATGTGTATAGGGCAAAGATTTAAGCTTCGCCTGTTCCACTGATATGGATTCAGCTAACAAATTTGGAAACTCCAATGTTCACACCAGTCTCATACTTTTAAATCCATGACGGGAAGAGTGAACTTGCACACTTGGGAAAGGGTTGGGAATCGGGACCTCAGTCTCAGGCACCTTATTACCAGTTTGATATTTTGTTATTGATCCAAGTGGATGAGGACATGATTGGGACATATGAAGAGAGACTGGAGGCTGCAGTAATGTTGAGATGCCAGTAGGGGGAGCTCTAGTCTAGAACACTGGAACCTTCAGTAGCACTTTGGAGATGATGAGGAGTGATGGGTCACATCTTGTGAGGAAACACATTAAGAAACCATATAGAACAGTCAACACTTTGTTGTGGATCTGTATTTAAAGAAAAGACTATGTTGAAAATGGGCTGCATTTAGCCGCTTTAAAACATGTAGACCCATCTCCTCAAATGAAGAAATGCAAATAGCTATGCAGGCTTTAGCAGTACATCCAGTACATCCCTTTCTGACATGCTGTTGATGCATGTGATTGTCTTAAATCCCTGACTAGGCTACTTTCACAATGTGTCAGTCACTAAAATCACACTTCTTCTTTCTATACACAGCTACGACGATAAGTTGACTCACTGTACAAGATCTTTCCCCCTTCACTCTGTAAGTACGGTTGACGAGATCATTAAATATATATATATATATATATTTTTTGACACTTTGTGAATATGGAACCTGGACTGTTTTAATGTATCAGGTGGAGTTATTCACCAGCTATAGAGTGAGTTGTTGTTTATGTTTCTAAGAATGCAGGGTGGGAGATGCAACAATGGCCTTGAGAACAGCAGGAAGTGTGTTGGGGGTCTTTGTCTGGTCTGTAGCAGGTATGGTCTCATTCATAATGTTTTAGTAATGTTATCTTAATGTTATTCTGTTGTGTTCAGTGACATCATCTGTTAGGGGCTTCTTATTTTCTGGAATAGTTGTCTTTTACACCTCACTGAGTAACACTTAGGTCCTTTCTGTGGTTTCCATTCACACTCAGCAAGTAGAGTACGGCAACACAGTGTGGACAAATGCTGTTAGTGTGAGGAAATGGGTCTGTAATGTATAATCACTATAATGTGTGATTGTGTTTCAGTGTTACTGGGTCAGGATAGCAGGAGTGTGATGTACATCACTCAGAGTATCTGTATCTTGAAGGGGTCAACAGTGGAGATGTCCTGCTCTTACACATATCCCAGTGGCTATACAATCACAACAACCTTCTGGTTCACTAAAATGATGATGAGGGGAATCCTGTGACTATGAGTGATGAACCAGACTACACAGGTCAGTTTCCACACCCTGACAATCAGAGATCTGAGAGAGTGTGACTCAGCTATGTACAAGTTCAGCTTTATAACAGATCAGACCGTAAGGAAACATAGTGGTGATCCTGTAGTCACTCTGACTGTCACAGGTACAGTTACATTCAATATAGTTCAACTGTTGGATTTCATTTAGTTCAGGAAAATTATATTGGTTTGTATTTATGTCTGTATAACATAGGATTTCTTCCATCTGTGCATTAGAGTGAATACTAAGTGATAAAGGGATTTACAGTGATATTGTTTTTTAGTCACTTTATTTGAATAGTCTGGATAGATGCTCTACAGATGGTCATTCTATCAACACACTTCCTGTTGATAAGTTACTGCTTTTATTTTTTACTGTGTCACAATAGTCTCTTTCTACTATTTTCCCTGTACCTTGACACAGCTCTCTCTCCACAGAGTGTCCATCCTGACCCTAACTGGGACACACACACCACTGAAAATGAGGACCAGACACTCTGGCAGTAGGTATGTTATAACATATTCATTAATGTGTTTATTTTGTATATAGTATTTGTGTTTGTTTGTGTGAGTGAGTGAGTGGGTGAGTGAGAGAAAGACAGACACAGAGGAGAGAGATGAACACAGAAAGTAGAAGTGAGAGAGAATACTATAGAGCAGTGTGTAAAGTGTTCATACTGTGTTTCCTGTGTCGCTGTCTCTCTGAGTGTGAAAATCCCCCACAGTGACACGTTCACATCTCTTCAGAGAGACGCACAGCACTTCGAATATCAGACCATCCAGGGAAGAGAACCACCACAGAACCTGGACTGATAGAACCACCACAGAACCTGGAGGGAAGAGAACCACCACAGAACCTGGAGGGAAGAGAACCACCACTGAACCTAGACTGAAGAGAATCACCACAGAACCTGGACTGAGAGAACCACCACAGAACCTGCACTAAAGAGAACCATCACAGAACATGGACTGAAGAGAACCACCACAGAACCTGCACTAAAGAGAACCATCACAGAACATGGACTGAAGAGAACCACCACAGAACATGGACTAAAGAGCTATGGCACCAAACCAAAGCCAGACCTTACACCTCTATTCTCTTACTAATATCTTGTTATCATATCTTGAAGGTTCACCCAAATTACAAAATTACACATTGGTTTCCCTTCCCTTTCAGCAGTCTATGAACATGGTGTGACATCAGTCCCTGCTTTGGTTTAGTTTCCCCTGACACTGTTTCCACTTGCTAACGTTTTAGCATTCGTGGCACAAATCCCATATGTCATGTGACTGATTTATTTCTCGCACATCATTTCAAAATCAATCAAAAGTTTTAAAAAATGCGTTGTGAAGCTCAACAAAGTCACTTCCAGATGATTTGAACATGATGAGAGAATGTTAATTTGTGAAATCTTAATATCAGTCCCGTGACTTGAATGGGATTTTTGTAAATGTGGGAGTGTTCGACATTGCAGCCGACTTTATAGGCGAGTCGAGATCTACAAATCACCTTGCATGATGAATAACTACTCAATATTATTTATAGATCATTCAGTCAGTCACAATTTACCCATGATACATCAGTTTGATGTTCTCGAACACTGTCTGAGTGACTGCGGAAGGAAGCCCTCTCTGCATAAGCTTCTTGGTCCCTGACATAGAGTTGGATAGAAGGTACATCTTGAGATATTTGTCATGATGTCTTCTGTGACAGAATGAGCAGCACCATTGAGGGCTATTTCCATATTAAAGTAGTTAATATCTTCAACTTCCATAAGTTTAATAACAGTCTTCATACCAACTGAAATGGTGTATTCAATGGCTTAGTCATGCTAAAACAGGCTTTGAAGCAAGTACGCCCTCTATTAAATTCTATTGTCCCTGACAGCTTCAAAGTTGTCAACCAGACTTCAAACCTCACACTCAGTGTCTATTTACATAGACTTCCAGTAAGTTAACTTGCAACACATTTCCCCTTCACTCTGTAAGTATGCTTGACTATATCTTAAAATATGTTTATTTTATCATTTGTTTGTTTCCATGAACTTCTGTATCCTGTTATGTGCATGGCCATGCTATTGTAATGTATGTTTTGTTTTTCTGTTATTTACAGTATACTCTGTAGATGTATTTCTGTGTATATTAATCTGATACAGTATTGTACATGGGGTTACACATATAATACTTTAGCATGGTATTTTAAGGACTCTCAAAGCAAGAGATTGTTGTGGAGACTTGTTTGAAAATGACCTAAAGTAAGACTGAGAGTAACAGTGATTAGGTGTATGCTTTGAAAGAGCTTTAGGAGTAATATTAACATGAGACAGTGATGGTGGGTTGTGTTTAGGAGTAGTATTAACATGAGACACAGTGATGGTGGGTTGTGTTTAGGAGTAGTATCAACATGAGACACAGTGATGGTGGGTTGTGTTTAGGAGTAGTATTAACATGAGACACAGTGATGGTGGGTTGTGTTTAGGAGTAGTATTAACATGAGACACAGTGATGGTGGGTTGTGTTAGGAGTAGTATTAACATGAGACACAGTGATGGTGGGTTGTGTTTAGGAGTAGTATTAACATGAGACACAGTGATGGTGGGTTGTGTTTAGGAGTCGTATAAACCTGAGACACAGTGATGGTGGGTGTGTTTAGGAGTAGTATTAACATGAGACACAGTGATGGTGGGTTGTGTTTAGGAGTAGTATTAACATGAGACACAGTGATAGTGGGTTGTGTTTAGGAGTAGTATTAACATGAGACACAGTGATGGTGGGTTGTGTTTAGGAGTAGTATTAACATGAGACACAGTGATGGTGGGTTGTGTTTAGGAGTAGTATTAACATGAGACACAGTGATGGTGGGTTGTGTTTAGGAGTAGTATATAACATGAGACACAGTGATGGTGGGTGTGTTTAGGAGTAGTATTAACATGAGACACAGTGATGGTGGGTTGTGTTTAGGAGTAGTATTAACATGAGACACAGTGATGGTGGGTTGTGTTTAGGAGTCGTATAAACTGAGACACAGTGATGGTGGGTGTGTTTAGGAGTAGTATTAACATGAGACACAGTGATGGTGGGTTGTGTTTAGGAGTAGTATTAACATGAGACACAGTGATAGTGGGTTGTGTTTAGGAGTAGTATTAACATGAGACACAGTGATGGTGGGTTGTGTTTAGGAGTAGTATTAACATGAGACACAGTGATGGAGGGTTGTGTTTAGGAGTAGTATTAACATGAGACACAGTGATGGTGGGTTGTGTTTAGGAGAAGTATTAACATGAGACACAGTGATGGAGGGTTGTTTTAGGAGTAGTACTAACATTAGACACAGTGATGGTGGGTTGTGTTTAGGAGTAATATTAACATGAGACACAGTGATGGTGGGTTGTATTTAGGAGTAGTATTAACATGAGACAGTGATGGTGGGTTGTGTTTAGGAGTAGTATTAACATGAGACACAGTGATGGTGGGTTGTGTTTAGGAGTAGTATTAACATGAGACACAGTGATGGTGGTTTGTGTTTAGGAGTAGTATTAACATGAGACACCGTGATGGTGGGTTGTGGTTTAGGAGTAGTATTAACATGAGACACAGTGATGGTGGGTTGTGTTTAGGAGTAATATTAACATGAGACACAGTGATGGTGGGTTGTGTTTAGGAGTAGTATTAACATGAGACACAGTGATGGTGGGTTGTGTTTAGGAGTAGTATTAACATGACACAGTGATGGTGGGTTGTGTTTAGGAGTAGTATTAACATGAGACACAGTGATGGTGGGTTGTGTTTAGGAGTAGTATTAACATGAGACACAGTGATGGTGGGTTGTGTTTAGGAGTAGTATTAACATGAGACACAGTGATGGTGGGTTGTGTTTAGGAGTAGTATTAACATGAGACAGTGATGGTGGGTTGTGTTTAGGAGTAGTATTAACATGAGACACTGTGATGGTGGGTTGTGTTTAGGAGTCGTATAAACCTGAGACACAGTGATGGTGGGTGTGTTTAGGAGTAGTATTAACATGAGACACAGTGATGGTGGTTGTGTATAGGAGTAGTATTAACATGAGACAGTGATGGTGGGTTGTGTTTAGGAGTAGTATTATCATGAGACACAGTGATGGTGGGTTGTGTTTAGGAGTAGTATTATCATGAGACACAGTGATGGTGGATTGAAATGTGTCCTTTCCAACAATGCAGAGTTAAAGATAAAATACAGTGTATTCGGAAAGTATTCAGACCCCTTGACTTTTCCATATTTTGTTACGTTACAGCCTTATTCTAAAATGGATTCAATTGTTTTTTCTCCCTCATCAATCTACACACAATACTCCATAATATTTAATGCAAAAACAATATGTTATACATTTTGAAAATGTGTAAAAAAAAAACAGTTTTTGTTTTGTCTTTATGGTTAACTGCCTTGATCAAGGGCAGAACTGCAGAATGGACTACTTTTGCCAGTTCAGGAAGTCAAAACAGCAACCTTTACTGGCCCAACGCTCTTAACCGCTAGGCTACCTGCTGCCCCATAGGTAGAGGTAAAGTGACTAGGCATCAGGATAGATAATAGACGAAGCGAGCATAGAAGTAACTTACTGTAGCTCGTCTGGTGGACTTGTGTCACTGGGCAGCTCGCGGCTGGATTTCCCTTTGTAAGCATAGTAGGATTCAGCCTTAGTCCTGTATTGGCGCGTTTCCGGTTTGATTGCTCATCGGAGGTCATAGCTGAATTTCTTTAACCATCTGGATTAGTGTCCCGTTCCTTGAAAGCGGAAGCTCTAGCCTTGCAGATGTGTGCAGATGTTGCCTGTAATCTATGGCTTCTGGTTGGTACGTCTGTAGGTCACTGTGGTGACAATGTCGGCGATGCACTTATTAATGAAGTGGTGAATGACGTGATCAATTCCTCCATGTTATTGATGAATCCCGGAACATATTCCAGTCTGTGCTAGTGAAACAGTCCTGTAGCTTAGCATCCACCTGATCGGACCACTTCTGTATTGAGCACATCACTGGCACATCCTGTTTGAGTATTTGCTTGTAGGCAGAAAGCAGGAGGATAAAGATATGGTCTGATTTGCCAAAGGAGGGTTTTTATGCATGTGTAGAGTATAGGTGAACTAGAGTTTTGTTGCCCCTAGTTGCAAGGTGAGGTTCAAAAAGGAGGAGCACAGGTGAGGTTGAAAAAGAAGGAGCACGTTTTTGGTTCTAGATAGAATTATTTTTGGTTCCAGTAGAACCTTTTGTGTTCATGTAGAACCCTCTGTGGAAAGGGTTCTACATGGAATCCAAAAAATGTTCTACCTGGAAAGATAAAGGGTTCTTCAAAGTGTTCTCCTATGTGGAGAGCCAAATAACCCTCTAAGGTTCCAAATAGCACCATTTGTTTTCCAAAGTTGCAGACTCGTTGAAGTAGAAATGTTCATCCAAATCAAGTGTGTGTAGCATTCAGTGTAACAGAATATCACCGTGGCATTATATTACTGCCCAAATGTATAAGGACATTGTTTGAAGAGAGGAGGCTGCAGTAATGTTGAGATGCCAGTAGGGAAAGCTCTTGTCTAGAACACTGGAACCTTCAGTAGCACTATGATGCAGCTGATGAGGAGTGATGGGTTTTAGTCACATTTTGCCTGTTTTAAAAATGTAGGTCCACTCCTCAACATAAGAAATAAAACTGCTGACTTTCGTCCATTTTCAATTTACACTGAAATGCTTCCTATTCACAAGAGACCTCACCATACACAGAATAATGCAGTCGTAAACCACAGTCAAAGTATAGCCGTGTGTGTGTGTGTGTGGTGTGGTGTTGTGTGTGTGTGTGTGTGTGGTGTGTGGTGTGTGTGTGTGTGTGTGTGTGTGTGTGGGTGTGGTGTGTGTGTGTGTGTGTGTGTGGTGTGTGATTTTACTATCCTTGTGTGGACCAGAAATCCTGACAAGGACTGTAAAACAAAGTTGGACAAGTGGGTGCATTTCACAAGTAACAAGGCTATTTTTGGTTGAGATTAGGATGAAGAGTTAGGTTTAGGGGTTAGGATTAAGATTAGAGTTAGTGGTTAGGTAAAACATATTTTGAATGGGAATAACTGTTTTGGTCCTGGACAGTAACACAACATTTTGTCTGTGTTTATCATTAGTTTACTCCAATTTAGAGGAGGGGGGGTAGGGTAAGGGGAAAATAATAAAGATTCAGATTGTTTAATAGTCACATGCACAGGGTTGCAGGTGTAATTGCAGGGTACAGTGAACGTCTTAGGCTTCAACATGCAGGACAGTGAAATAAAATGATGAAAAATTGAAATGAAAACAACAGAAATAGAACTAGCACTATATAGATAATAACTCTGGCAGTGATGAATAATGACCATTGGGGTGGAGGCTGTAGAGGGAGTGGGGTGGTGGAATGACCATAGGGGGAGCAGCAGCATGATCATGGGGTGGAGGCTGTAGAGGGGGTGGGGTGGAATGACCATAGGGGGAGCAGCAGCATGATCATTGGGGTGGAGGCTGTAGAGGGGGTGGGGTGAATGACCATAGGGGGAGCAGCAGCATGATCATTGGGGTGGAGGCTGTAGAGGGGGTGGGGTGGAATGACCATAGGGGGAGCAGCAGCATGATCATTGGGGTGGAGGCTGTAGAGGGGGTGGGGTGGAATGACCATAGGGGGAGCAGCAGCATGACCATTGGGGTGGAGGCTGGGAGGGGGTGGGGTGGAATGACCATAGGAGGAGCAGCAGCATGATCATTGGGGTGGAGGCTGTAGAGGGGGTGGGGTGGAATGACCATAGGGGGAGCAGCAAAACATCATTGGGGTGGAGGCTGTAGAGGGGGGGGGTGGAATGACCATAGGGGGAGCAGCAGCATGATCCTTGGGGTGGAGGCTGTAGAGGGGGTGGGGTGGAATGACCATAGGGGGAGCAGCAGCATGATCCTTGGGGTGGAGGCTGTAGAGGGGGTGGGGTGGAATGACCATAGGGGGAGCAGCAGCATGATCCTTGAGTGAAAAATATTTACAAAAAATACATATAAAAACTGAAACGTCCTCTCAATGTCAACTGCATTTATTTTCAGCAACTTAACATTGTGTAATATTTCTATGAAGATAACAAGATTCAACAACTGAGACATGAACTGACCAAGTTCCACAGACATGTGACTAACATAAAGGGAATAATGTGTCCCTGAACAAAGAGGGGGTCAAAATCAAAAGTAACAGTCGGTATCTGGCGTGGCCACAGCTGCATTAAGTACTGCAGTGCATCTCCTCCACATGGACTGCACCAGATTGGCCAGATTCTTGCTGTGAGATGTACTTCTCTCTTTCACCAAGGCACCTGCAAGTTCCAGACATTTCTGGGGGAATGGCCCCTAGCTCACCCTTTGTGCCCATAGGCGACGCTGTTGCTGGTGATGTCTGGTGAGGACCTGCCTTACAACAGGCCTACAAGCCCTCAGTCCAGCCTCTCTCAGCCTATTGCGGACAGTCTGAGCACTGATGGAGGGATTGTGCATTCCTGGTGTAACTCGGGCAGTTGTTGTTGCCATCCTTTACCTGTCCTGCAGGTGTATGTTCGTTTGTTACCGATTCTGTTCAGGTGTTGTTACACGTGGTCTGCCACTGCGAGGATGATCAGCCGTCCATCCTGTCTTCCTGTAGCGCTGTCTTAGGCGTCTCACAGTACGGACAATGCAATGTATTGCCCTGGCCACATCTGCAGTCCTCATGCCTCCTTGCAGCATGCCTAAGGCACGTTCACGAGGATGAGCAGGGACCCTGGGCATCTTTCTTTTGGTGTTTTTCAGAGTCAGTAGAAAGGCCTCTTTAGTGTCCTAAGTTTTCATAACTGTGACCTTAATTGCAGATAGCATGTAAGCTGTTAGTGTCTTAAAGACCGTTCCGCAGGTACATGTTGATTAATTGTTTATGGTTCATTGAACAACCACAGGAAACAGTGTTAACCTTTACAATGAAGATCTGTGAAGTTATTAGCATTTTTACAAATTATTTTTGGAAGACAGGGTCCTGAAAAAGGGACTTATATGACCTATATGATGTATACTGTATACTGTATAATATATATATTAGTATATATTAAATATAATGTATATATATATATTTATATTTGATATATATTGTAATATTTACAAAAAATATAAAATAGGGACCTGGAAAAGATTCAGACAATTACATTGATTGAAGCAACAATCTATCTGCAATATTGAAGCTGAGCTACCCCTTAAAATATGTGTTTACAATAATACAGATCTGTTCGATAAGTGATTTTGTTGATTGAGATGAGATGACTTTACTGTATCCATTAGGACATTGTTTTGCATCAACATCATGTCATCTTAAATAGACAGATGTAGACAGACATGCAAACACCCACAATTACAGACAGACAGTATTCACATAGACAACCAATAGCACAATACATCACAACACAATATGAGCCTGGTTCATTTCAGTAATGAGGTCCTGTACCCCATTTACAGTTTCTACTTCAATGTATCAGGTGGAGTTATTCACCAGCTATAGAGTGAGTTGTTGTTTATGTTTCTAAAGACTGCAGGGTGGGAGATGCAACAATGTCCTTGAGAACAGCAGGAAGTGTGTTGGTGGTCTTTCTCTGGTCTGTAGCAGGTATGGTCTCATTCTTATCTTTTTGTTGCTCTGTTTATCAGTCCACATACATTTCTAAAAGCATAACCATTTTTATGTTCTACTGTCGACATTTGGCGTCTCCACTCCATTTTAACAGTTGTCTTTCTCACCTCAATGAGTGAAGCTTATCTGTGGTTTTCATTCACACTCAACCAACAAGATCTATGTCTCAACTCAGCAACTATGGAACAAAGTGTTAGTGTGAGTCACAAGACATTGAACTTAATGTAACGTCCTTGTGATGTCTAACTGTGTTTCAGTGGTACTGAGTCAATATGGCTGGAGTGTTAAATACACCACTCAGACAGAGTGTCTGTACCTTGAAGGGGCAACAGTGGATCTGTCCTGCTCTTACACATATCCCAGTGGTACAGTCACAACAACCTTCTGGTTCATAACAAATAATGCTGAGGGGAATCCTGTGAGTCTGAGTGATGACCCAGACTACAAAGGTCGTGTGATGTACCATAGAGATAAGAAGAATGGCCACACTCTGACAATCACAGACCTGAGAGAGAGAGAGAGGGACTCAGCTACGTACATGTTCAGCTTTATAACAGATCAGAACCAGAGGGAGATTTACTGGCAGTCCTGTGAGTCACTATGTCTGTTACAGGTAACATCAAATCAAATCAAATCAAATCAAATCAAATTATTTGTCACATACAACATGGTTAGCAGATGTAATGCGAGTGTAGCGAAATGCTTGTGCTTTCTAGTTCCGACAATGCAGTAATAACAAGTACTCTAACTAACAATTCCAAAACTACTGTCTGTACACAGTGTAAGGGGATAAAGAATATGTACAAAAGGATATATGAATGAGTGATGGTACAGAGCAGCATAGGCAGATACAGTAGATGGTTATCGGGTACAGTATGTACAAATGAGATGAGTATGTAAACAAAGGGCATAGTATAGTATAAAGTGGCTAGTGATACATGTATTTACATAAGGATACCGTCGATGATATAGAGTACAGTATATACGT
>NW_023494257.1:0-48776 GCF_013265735.2 Oncorhynchus mykiss
ATAGAGGGGTCACAGTAGTTTCTAGCTCTAACCATTCAGTCTATACAGATGTTTTTGTTAGAAGTGTTAAAGCCAACACTGCAACGTATAGTTAGTACCAATGCTCCACGTTTTTTCAAACGTCCCCACACCAGCTCCTCGTTAGTATAGTGGTGAGTATCCCCGCCTGTCACGCGGGAGACCGGGTTCAATTCCCCGACGGGGAGAAAGGACTGCTTTTTTTTTAGGGTGAACAATGTAGCTGAGCCCACTATGCGAAAAATATGCTTGGAGATAAGCTTTATGATACGATTTCCAGCATTATCTCAGTATTCCAAGGCATTGGTTGTTCAGTGGTAGAATTCTCGCCTGCCACGCGGGAGGCCCGGGTTCGATTCCCGGCCAATGCAGGATGTTTTGAACATGTAATTTCGAGAAGTATGCAAACCCCTGAGGGAGAAATCTGTGCTCGATTGCCAGGCCAACAGAAATCTCAACTGACTCTTGAAAAATCTGACTTTGCTTTCATTTTCAGTTTGGACATTTACTCATTCTCAGAAGACTTTGGTGAATCCATTGTAGATGTCCAGTGTGTGAGGTGATTTACTTTGTGCAAGGCTTAAGTTGTTAAATGGGAAACGAGTAACCAACTAGTCATCGACAACTGTCTTGAGTTTGGCATTTGTGACAATGTCCTGGGACATCCACAAACGCGTCACCTTCTAACTACGAGTGTGTGGCCTGTGAGTGGTATAGAGCGAAATCGATTACATGTACGTTTTCGTGAGAGTCTCAGCTTTCCATAGAGGGGTCACAGTAGTTTCTAGCTCTAACCATTCAGTCTATACAGATGTTTTTTTTTAGAAGTGTTAAAGCCCAACACTGCAAACGTATAGTTAGTACCAATGCTCCACGTTTTTTCAAACGTCCACCACACAGCTCCTCGTTAGTATAGTGGTGAGTATCCCGCCTGTCACGCGGGAGACGGGGTTCAATTCCCCGACGGGGAGAAAGGACTGCTTTTTTTTTTGGTGAACAATGTAGCTGAGCCCACTATGCGAAAAATATGCTTGGAGATAAAGCTTTATGATACGATTTCCAGCATTATCTCAGTATTCCAAGGCATTGGTTGTTCAGTGGTAGAATTCTCGCCTGCCACGCGGGAGGCCCGGGTTCGATTCCCGGCCAATGCAGGATGTTTTGAACATGTAATTTCGAGAAGTATGCAAACCCCTGAGGGAGAAATCTGTGCTCGATTGCCAGGCCAACAGAAATCTCAACTGACTCTTGAAAAATCTGACTTTGCTTTCATTTTCAGTTTGGACATTTACTCATTCTCAGAAGACTTTGGTGAATCCATTGTAGATGTCCAGTGTGTGAGGTGATTTACTTTGTGCAAGGCTTAAGTTGTTAAATGGGAAACGAGTAACCAACTAGTCATCGACAACTGTCTTGAGTTTGGCATTTGTGACAATGTCCTGGGACATCCCACAAACGCGTCACCTTCTAACTACGAGTGTGTGGCCTGTGAGTGGTATAGAGCGAAATCGATTACATGTACGTTTTCGTGAGAGTCTCAGCTTTCCATAGAGGGGTCACAGTAGTTTCTAGCTCTAACCATTCAGTGGTTTTTTTTTTTTTTGCACGTATTTTTTTTTTCAAACGTCCACCACACCAGCTCCTCGTTAGTATAGTGGTGAGTATCCCCGCCTGTCACGCGGGAGACCGGGGTTCAATTCCCCGACGGGGAGAAAGGACTGCTTTTTTTTTTAGGGTGAACAATGTAGCTGAGCCCACTATGCGAAAAATATGCTTGGAGATAAAGCTTTATGATACGATTTTCCAGCATTATCTCAGTATTCCAAGGCATTGGTTGTTCAGTGGTAGAATTCTCGCCTGCCACGCGGGAGGCCGGGTTCGATTCCCGGCCAATGCAGGATGTTTTGAACATGTAATTTCGAGAAGTATGCAAACCCCTGAGGGAGAAATCTGTGCTCGATTGCCAGGCCAACAGAAATCTCAACTGACTCTTGAAAATCTGACTTTGCTTTCATTTTCAGTTTGGACATTTACTCATTCTCAGAAGACTTTGGTGAATCCATTGTAGATGTCCAGTGTGTGAGGTGATTTACTTTGTGCAAGGCTTAAGTTGTTAAATGGGAAACGAGTAACCAACTAGTCATCGACAACTGTCTTGAGTTTGGCATTTGTGACAATGTCCTGGGACATCCCACAACGCGTCACCTTCTAACTACGAGTGTGTGGCCTGTGAGTGGTATAGAGCGAAATCGATTACATGTACGTTTTCGTGAGAGTCTCAGCTTTCCATAGAGGGGTCACAGTAGTTTCTAGCTCTAACCATTCAGTCTATACAGATGTTTTTGTTAGAAGTGTTAAAGCCCAACACTGCAAACGTATAGTTAGTACCAATGCTCCACGTTTTTTCAAACGTCCACCACACCAGCTCCTCGTTAGTATAGTGGTGAGTATCCCCGCCTGTCACGCGGGAGACCGGGGTTCAATTCCCCGACGGGGAGAAAGGACTGCTTTTTTTTTTAGGGTGAACAATGTAGCTGAGCCCACTATGCGAAAAATATGCTTGGAGATAAAGCTTTATGATACGATTTCCAGCATTATCTCAGTATTCCAAGGCATTGGTTGTTCAGTGGTAGAATTCTCGCCTGCCACGCGGGAGGCCGGGTTCGATTCCCGGCCAATGCAGGATGTTTTGAACATGTAATTTCGAGAAGTATGCAAACCCCTGAGGGAGAAATCTGTGCTCGATTGCCAGGCCAACAGAAATCTCAACTGACTCTTGAAAAATCTGACTTTGCTTTCATTTTCAGTTTGGACATTTACTCATTCTCAGAAGACTTTGGTGAATCCATTGTAGATGTCCAGTGTGTGAGGTGATTTACTTTGTGCAAGGCTTAAGTTGTTAAATGGAAACGAGTAACCAACTAGTCATCGACAACTGTCTTGAGTTTGGCATTTGTGACAATGTCCTGGGACATCCCACAAACGCGTCACCTTCTAACTACGAGTGTGTGGCCTGTGAGTGGTATAGAGCGAAATCGATTACATGTACGTTTTCGTGAGAGTCTCAGCTTTCCATAGAGGGGTCACAGTAGTTTCTAGCTCTAACCATTCAGTCTATACAGATGTTTTTGTTAGAAGTGTTAAAGCCCAACACTGCAAACGTATAGTTAGTACCAATGCTCCACGTTTTTTCAAACGTCCACCACACCAGCTCCTCGTTAGTATAGTGGTGAGTATCCCCGCCTGTCACGCGGGAGACCGGGGTTCAATTCCCCGACGGGGAGAAAGGACTGCTTTTTTTTTTAGGGTGAACAATGTAGCTGAGCCCACTATGCGAAAAATATGCTTGGAGATAAAGCTTTATGATACGATTTCCAGCATTATCTCAGTATTCCAAGGCATTGGTTGTTCAGTGGTAGAATTCTCGCCTGCCACGCGGGAGGCCGGGTTCGATTCCCGGCCAATGCAGGATGTTTTGAACATGTAATTTCGAGAAGTATGCAAACCCCTGAGGGAGAAATCTGTGCTCGATTGCCAGGCCAACAGAAATCTCAACTGACTCTTGAAAAATCTGACTTTGCTTTCATTTTCAGTTTGGACATTTACTCATTCTCAGAAGACTTTGGTGAATCCATTGTAGATGTCCAGTGTGTGAGGTGATTTACTTTGTGCAAGGCTTAAGTTGTTAAATGGGAAACGAGTAACCAACTAGTCATCGACAACTGTCTTGAGTTTGGCATTTGTGACAATGTCCTGGGACATCCCACAAACGCGTCACCTTCTAACTACGAGTGTGTGGCCTGTGAGTGGTATAGAGCGAAATCGATTACATGTACGTTTTCGTGAGAGTCTCAGCTTTCCATAGAGGGGTCACAGTAGTTTCTAGCTCTAACCATTCAGTCTATACAGATGTTTTTGTTAGAAGTGTTAAAGCCCAACACTGCAAACGTATAGTTAGTACCAATGCTCCACGTTTTTTCAAACGTCCACCACACCAGCTCCTCGTTAGTATAGTGGTGAGTATCCCCGCCTGTCACGCGGGAGACCGGGGTTCAATTCCCCGACGGGAGAAAGGACTGCTTTTTTTTTTAGGGTGAACAATGTAGCTGAGCCCACTATGCGAAAAATATGCTTGGAGATAAAGCTTTATGATACGATTTCCAGCATTATCTCAGTATTCCAAGGCATTGGTTGTTCAGTGGTAGAATTCTCGCCTGCCACGCGGGAGGCCGGGTTCGATTCCCGGCCAATGCAGGATGTTTTGAACATGTAATTTCGAGAAGTATGCAAACCCCTGAGGGAGAAATCTGTGCTCGATTGCCAGGCCAACAGAAATCTCAACTGACTCTTGAAAAATCTGACTTTGCTTTCATTTTCAGTTTGGACATTTACTCATTCTCAGAAGACTTTGGTGAATCCATTGTAGATGTCCAGTGTGTGAGGTGATTTACTTTGTGCAAGGCTTAAGTTGTTAAATGGGAAACGAGTAACCAACTAGTCATCGACAACTGTCTTGAGTTTGGCATTTGTGACAATGTCCTGGGACATCCCACAAACGCGTCACCTTCTAACTACGAGTGTGTGGCCTGTGAGTGGTATAGAGCGAAATCGATTACATGTACGTTTTCGTGAGAGTCTCAGCTTTCCATAGAGGGGTCACAGTAGTTTCTAGCTCTAACCATTCAGTCTATACAGATGTTTTTGTTAGAAGTGTTAAAGCCCAACACTGCAAACGTATAGTTAGTACCAATGCTCCACGTTTTTTCAAACGTCCACCACACCAGCTCCTCGTTAGTATAGTGGTGAGTATCCCCGCCTGTCACGCGGGAGACCGGGGTTCAATTCCCCGACGGGGAGAAAGGACTGCTTTTTTTTTTAGGGTGAACAATGTAGCTGAGCCCACTATGCGAAAAATATGCTTGGAGATAAAGCTTTATGATACGATTTTCCAGCATTATCTCAGTATTCCAAGGCATTGGTTGTTCAGTGGTAGAATTCTCGCCTGCCACGCGGGAGGCCGGGTTCGATTCCCGGCCAATGCAGGATGTTTTGAACATGTAATTTCGAGAAGTATGCAAACCCCTGAGGGAAAATCTGTGCTCGATTGCCAGGCCAACAGAAATCTCAACTGACTCTTGAAAAATCTGACTTTGCTTTCATTTTCAGTTTGGACATTTACTCATTCTCAGAAGACTTTGGTGAATCCATTGTAGATGTCCAGTGTGTGAGGTGATTTACTTTGTGCAAGGCTTAAGTTGTTAAATGGGAAACGAGTAACCAACTAGTCATCGACAACTGTCTTGAGTTTGGCATTTGTGACAATGTCCTGGGACATCCCACAAACGCGTCACCTTCTAACTACGAGTGTGTGGCCTGTGAGTGGTATAGAGCGAAATCGATTACATGTACGTTTTCGTGAGAGTCTCAGCTTTCCATAGAGGGGTCACAGTAGTTTCTAGCTCTAACCATTCAGTCTATACAGATGTTTTTGTTAGAAGTGTTAAAGCCCAACACTGCAAACGTATAGTTAGTACCAATGCTCCACGTTTTTTCAAACGTCCACCACACCAGCTCCTCGTTAGTATAGTGGTGAGTATCCCCGCCTGTCACGCGGGAGACCGGGGTTCATTTCCCCGACGGGGAGAAAGGACTGCTTTTTTTTTTAGGGTGAACAATGTAGCTGAGCCCACTATGCGAAAAATATGCTTGGAGATAAAGCTTTATGATACGATTTCCAGCATTATCTCAGTATTCCAAGGCATTGGTTGTTCAGTGGTAGAATTCTCGCCTGCCACGCGGGAGGCCCGGTTTCGATTCCCGGCCAATGCAGGATGTTTTGAACATGTAATTTCGAGAAGTATGCAAACCCCTGAGGGAGAAACTGCAAACGTATAGTTAGAACCAATGCTCCACGTATTTTCAAATGTTCACCACAGCCAGCTCCTCGTTAGTATAGTGGTGAGTATCCCTGCCTTCACCGGGAGAACGGGTTCAATTCCCCGACGTGGAGAAAAAGACTGCTTTTTTTTTAGGGTGAACAATGTAGCTGAGCCCACTATGCGAAAAATATGCTTGGAGATAAAGCTTTATGATACGATTTCCAGCATTATCTCAGTATTCCAAGGCATTGGTTGTTCAGTGGTAGAATTCTCGCCTGCCACGCGGGAGGCCGGGTTCGATTCCCGGCCAATGCAGGATGTTTTGAACATGTAATTTCGAGAAGTATGCAAACCCCTGAGGGAGAAATCTGTGCTCGATTGCCAGGCCAACAGAAATCTCAACTGACTCTTGAAAAATCTGACTTTGCTTTCATTTTCAGTTTGGACATTTACTCATTCTCAGAAGACTTTGGTGAATCCATTGTAGATGTCCAGTGTGTGAGGTGATTTACTTTGTGCAAGGCTTAAGTTGTTAAATGGGAAACGAGTAACCAACTAGTCATCGACAACTGTCTTGAGTTTGGCATTTGTGACAATGTCCTGGGACATCCCACAAACGCGTCACCTTCTAACTACGAGTGTGTGGCCTGTGAGTGGTATAGAGCGAAATCGATTACATGTACGTTTTCGTGAGAGTCTCAGCTTTCCATAGAGGGGTCACAGTAGTTTCTAGCTCTAACCATTCAGTCTATACAGATGTTTTTGTTAGAAGTGTTAAAGCCCAACACTGCAAACGTATAGTTAGTACCAATGCTCCACGTTTTTTCAAACGTCCACCACACCAGCTCCTCGTTAGTATAGTGGTGAGTATCCCCGCCTGTCACGCGGGAGACCGGGGTTCAATTCCCCGACGGGGAGAAAGGACTGCTTTTTTTTTAGGGTGAACAATGTAGCTGAGCCCACTATGCGAAAAATATGCTTGGAGATAAAGCTTTATGATACGATTTTCCAGCATTATCTCAGTATTCCAAGGCATTGGTTGTTCAGTGGTAGAATTCTCGCCTGCCACGCGGGAGGCCCGGGTTCGATTCCCGGCCAATGCAGGATGTTTTGAACATGTAATTTCGAGAAGTATGCAAACCCCTGAGGGAGAAATCTGTGCTCGATTGCCAGGCCAACAGAAATCTCAACTGACTCTTGAAAAATCTGACTTTGCTTTCATTTTCAGTTTGGACATTTACTCATTCTCAGAAGACTTTGGTGAATCCATTGTAGATGTCCAGTGTGTGAGGTGATTTACTTTGTGCAAGGCTTAAGTTGTTAAATGGGAAACGAGTAACCAACTAGTCATCGACAACTGTCTTGAGTTTGGCATTTGTGACAATGTCCTGGGACATCCCACAAACGCGTCACCTTCTAACTACGAGTGTGTGGCCTGTGAGTGGTATAGAGCGAAATCGATTACATGTACGTTTTCGTGAGAGTCTCAGCTTTCCATAGAGGGGTCACAGTAGTTTCTAGCTCTAACCATTCAGTCTATACAGATGTTTTTGTTAGAAGTGTTAAAGCCCAACACTGCAAACGTATAGTTAGTACCAATGCTCCACGTTTTTTCAAACGTCCACCACACCAGCTCCTCGTTAGTATAGTGGTGAGTATCCCCGCCTGTCACGCGGGAGACCGGGGTTCAATTCCCCGACGGGGAGAAAGGACTGCTTTTTTTTTAGGGTGAACAATGTAGCTGAGCCCACTATGCGAAAAATATGCTTGGAGATAAAGCTTTATGATACGATTTTCCAGCATTATCTCAGTATTCCAAGGCATTGGTTGTTCAGTGGTAGAATTCTCGCCTGCCACGCGGGAGGCCGGGTTCGATTCCCGGCCAATGCAGGATGTTTTGAACATGTAATTTCGAGAAGTATGCAAACCCCTGAGGGAGAAATCTGTGCTCGATTGCCAGGCCAACAGAAATCTCAACTGACTCTTGAAAAATCTGACTTTGCTTTCATTTTCAGTTTGGACATTTACTCATTCTCAGAAGACTTTGGTGAATCCATTGTAGATGTCCAGTGTGTGAGGTGATTTACTTTGTGCAAGGCTTAAGTTGTTAAATGGGAAACGAGTAACCAACTAGTCATCGACAACTGTCTTGAGTTTGGCATTTGTGACAATGTCCTGGGACATCCCACAAACGCGTCACCTTCTAACTACGAGTGTGTGGCCTGTGAGTGGTATAGAGCGAAATCGATTACATGTACGTTTTCGTGAGAGTCTCAGCTTTCCATAGAGGGGTCACAGTAGTTTCTAGCTCTAACCATTCAGTCTATACAGATGTTTTTGTTAGAAGTGTTAAAGCCCAACACTGCAAACGTATAGTTAGTACCAATGCTCCACGTTTTTTCAAACGTCCACCACACCAGCTCCTCGTTAGTATAGTGGTGAGTATCCCCGCCTGTCACGCGGGAGACCGGGTTTCAATTCCCCGACGGGGAGAAAGGACTGCTTTTTTTTTAGGGTGAACAATGTAGCTGAGCCCACTATGCGAAAAATATGCTTGGAGATAAAGCTTTATGATACGATTTCCAGCATTATCTCAGTATTCCAAGGCATTGGTTGTTCAGTGGTAGAATTCTCGCCTGCCACGCGGGAGGCCCGGGTTCGATTCCCGGCCAATGCAGGATGTTTTGAACATGTAATTTCGAGAAGTATGCAAACCCCTGAGGGAGAAATCTGTGCTCGATTGCCAGGCCAACAGAAATCTCAACTGACTCTTGAAAAATCTGACTTTGCTTTCATTTTCAGTTTGGACATTTACTCATTCTCAGAAGACTTTGGTGAATCCATTGTAGATGTCCAGTGTGTGAGGTGATTTACTTTGTGCAAGGCTTAAGTTGTTAAATGGGAAACGAGTAACCAACTAGTCATCGACAACTGTCTTGAGTTTGGCATTTGTGACAATGTCCTGGGACATCCCACAAACGCGTCACCTTCTAACTACGAGTGTGTGGCCTGTGAGTGGTATAGAGCGAAATCGATTACATGTACGTTTTCGTGAGAGTCTCAGCTTTCCATAGAGGGGTCACAGTAGTTTCTAGCTCTAACCATTCAGTCTATACAGATGTTTTTGTTAGAAGTGTTAAAGCCCAACACTGCAAACGTATAGTTAGTACCAATGCTCCACGTTTTTTCAAACGTCCACCACACCAGCTCCTCGTTAGTATAGTGGTGAGTATCCCCGCCTGTCACGCGGGAGACCGGGGTTCAATTCCCCGACGGGGAGAAAGGACTGCTTTTTTTTTTAGGGTGAACAATGTAGCTGAGCCCACTATGCGAAAAATATGCTTGGAGATAAAGCTTTATGATACGATTTCCAGCATTATCTCAGTATTCCAAGGCATTGGTTGTTCAGTGGTAGAATTCTCGCCTGCCACGCGGGAGGCCCGGGTTCGATTCCCGCCAATGCAGGATGTTTTGAACATGTAATTTCGAGAAGTATGCAAACCCCTGAGGGAGAAACTGCAAACGTATAGTTAAGTACCAATGCTCCACGTATTTTCAAATGTTCACCACACCAGCTCCTCGTTAGTATAGTGGTGAGTATCCCTGCCTGTCACGCGGGAGACCGGGGTTCAATTCCCGACGGGGAGAAAGGACTGCTTTTTTTTTTAGGTGAACAATGTAGCTGAGCCCACTTTGCGAAAAATATGCTTGGAGATAAAGCTTTATGATACGATTTCCAGCATTATCTCAGTATTCCAAGGCATTGGTTGTTCAGTGGTAGAATTCTCGCCTGCCACGCGGGAGGCCCGGGTTCGATTCCCGGCCAATGCAGGATGTTTTGAACATGTAATTTCGAGAAGTATGCAAACCCCTGAGGGAGAAATCTGTGCTCGATTGCCAGGCCAACAGAAATCTCAACTGACTCTTGAAAAATCTGACTTTGCTTTCATTTTCAGTTTGGACATTTACTCATTCTCAGAAGACTTTGGTGAATCCATTGTAGATGTCCAGTGTGTGAGGTGATTTACTTTGTGCAAGGCTTAAGTTGTTAAATGGGAAACGAGTAACCAACTAGTCATCGACAACTGTCTTGAGTTTGGCATTTGTGACAATGTCCTGGGACATCCCACAAACGCGTCACCTTCTAACTACGAGTGTGTGGCCTGTGAGTGGTATAGAGCGAAATCGATTACATGTACGTTTTCGTGAGAGTCTCAGCTTTCCATAGAGGGGTCACAGTAGTTTCTAGCTCTAACCATTCAGTCTATACAGATGTTTTTGTTAGAAGTGTTAAAGCCCAACACTGCAAACGTATAGTTAGTACCAATGCTCCACGTTTTTTCAAACGTCCACCACACCAGCTCCTCGTTAGTATAGTGGTGAGTATCCCCGCCTGTCACGCGGGAGACCGGGGTTCAATTCCCCGACGGGAGAAAGGACTGCTTTTTTTTTTAGGGTGAACAATGTAGCTGAGCCCACTATGCGAAAAATATGCTTGGAGATAAAGCTTTATGATACGATTTTCCAGCATTATCTCAGTATTCCAAGGCATTGGTTGTTCAGTGGTAGAATTCTCGCCTGCCACGCGGGAGGCCGGGTTCGATTCCCGGCCAATGCAGGATGTTTTGAACATGTAATTTCGAGAAGTATGCAAACCCCTGAGGGAGAAATCTGTGCTCGATTGCCAGGCCAACAGAAATCTCAACTGACTCTTGAAAAATCTGACTTTGCTTTCATTTTCAGTTTGGACATTTACTCATTCTCAGAAGACTTTGGTGAATCCATTGTAGATGTCCAGTGTGTGAGGTGATTTACTTTGTGCAAGGCTTAAGTTGTTAAATGGGAAACGAGTAACCAACTAGTCATCGACAACTGTCTTGAGTTTGGCATTTGTGACAATGTCCTGGGACATCCCACAAACGCGTCACCTTCTAACTACGAGTGTGTGGCCTGTGAGTGGTATAGAGCGAAATCGATTACATGTACGTTTTCGTGAGAGTCTCAGCTTTCCATAGAGGGGTCACAGTAGTTTCTAGCTCTAACCATTCAGTCTATACAGATGTTTTTGTTAGAAGTGTTAAAGCCCAACACTGCAAACGTATAGTTAGTACCAATGCTCCACGTTTTTTCAAACGTCCACCACACCAGCTCCTCGTTAGTATAGTGGTGAGTATCCCCGCCTGTCACGCGGGAGACCGGGGTTCAATTCCCCGACGGGAGAAAGGACTGCTTTTTTTTTTAGGGTGAACAATGTAGCTGAGCCCACTATGCGAAAAATATGCTTGGAGATAAAGCTTTATG
The DNA here is from genome assembly GCF_013265735.2 of Oncorhynchus mykiss. NCBI lineage: Eukaryota > Metazoa > Chordata > Actinopteri > Salmoniformes > Salmonidae > Oncorhynchus > Oncorhynchus mykiss. The sequence goes on from NW_023494257.1 coordinate 11,199, forward strand.
ATACGATTTCCAGCATTATCTCAGTATTCCAAGGCATTGGTTGTTCAGTGGTAGAATTCTCGCCTGCCACGCGGGAGGCCGGGTTCGATTCCCGGCCAATGCAGGATGTTTTGAACATGTAATTTCGAGAAGTATGCAAACCCCTGAGGGAGAAATCTGTGCTCGATTGCCAGGCCAACAGAAATCTCAACTGACTCTTGAAAAATCTGACTTTGCTTTCATTTTCAGTTTGGACATTTACTCATTCTCAGAAGACTTTGGTGAATCCATTGTAGATGTCCAGTGTGTGAGGTGATTTACTTTGTGCAAGGCTTAAGTTGTTAAATGGGAAACGAGTAACCAACTAGTCATCGACAACTGTCTTGAGTTTGGCATTTGTGACAATGTCCTGGGACATCCCACAAACGCGTCACCTTCTAACTACGAGTGTGTGGCCTGTGAGTGGTATAGAGCGAAATCGATTACATGTACGTTTTCGTGAGAGTCTCAGCTTTCCATAGAGGGGTCACAGTAGTTTCTAGCTCTAACCATTCAGTCTATACAGATGTTTTTGTTAGAAGTGTTAAAGCCCAACACTGCAAACGTATAGTTAGTACCAATGCTCCACGTTTTTTCAAACGTCCACCACACCAGCTCCTCGTTAGTATAGTGGTGAGTATCCCCGCCTGTCACGCGGGAGACCGGGGTTCAATTCCCCGACGGGGAGAAAGGACTGCTTTTTTTTTTAGGGTGAACAATGTAGCTGAGCCCACTATGCGAAAATATGCTTGGAGATAAAGCTTTATGATACGATTTCCAGCATTATCTCAGTATTCCAAGGCATTGGTTGTTCAGTGGTAGAATTCTCGCCTGCCACGCGGGAGGCCCGGGTTCGATTCCCGGCCAATGCAGGATGTTTTGAACATGTAATTTCGAGAAGTATGCAAACCCCTGAGGGAGAAATCTGTGCTCGATTGCCAGGCCAACAGAAATCTCAACTGACTCTTGAAAAATCTGACTTTGCTTTCATTTTCAGTTTGGACATTTACTCATTCTCAGAAGACTTTGGTGAATCCATTGTAGATGTCCAGTGTGTGAGGTGATTTACTTTGTGCAAGGCTTAAGTTGTTAAATGGGAAACGAGTAACCAACTAGTCATCGACAACTGTCTTGAGTTTGGCATTTGTGACAATGTCCTGGGACATCCCACAAACGCGTCACCTTCTAACTACGAGTGTGTGGCCTGTGAGTGGTATAGAGCGAAATCGATTACATGTACGTTTTCGTGAGAGTCTCAGCTTTCCATAGAGGGGTCACAGTAGTTTCTAGCTCTAACCATTCAGTCTATACAGATGTTTTTGTTAGAAGTGTTAAAGCCCAACACTGCAAACGTATAGTTAGTACCAATGCTCCACGTTTTTTCAAACGTCCACCACACCAGCTCCTCGTTAGTATAGTGGTGAGTATCCCCGCCTGTCACGCGGGAGACCGGGGTTCAATTCCCCGACGGGGAGAAAGGACTGCTTTTTTTTTTAGGGTGAACAATGTAGCTGAGCCCACTATGCGAAAAATATGCTTGGAGATAAAGCTTTATGATACGATTTCCAGCATTATCTCAGTATTCCAAGGCATTGGTTGTTCAGTGGTAGAATTCTCGCCTGCCACGCGGGAGGCCCGGGTTCGATTCCCGGCCAATGCAGGATGTTTTGAACATGTAATTTCGAGAAGTATGCAAACCCCTGAGGGAGAAATCTGTGCTCGATTGCCAGGCCAACAGAAATCTCAACTGACTCTTGAAAAATCTGACTTTGCTTTCATTTTCAGTTTGGACATTTACTCATTCTCAGAAGACTTTGGTGAATCCATTGTAGATGTCCAGTGTGTGAGGTGATTTACTTTGTGCAAGGCTTAAGTTGTTAAATGGGAAACGAGTAACCAACTAGTCATCGACAACTGTCTTGAGTTTGGCATTTGTGACAATGTCCTGGGACATCCCACAAACGCGTCACCTTCTAACTACGAGTGTGTGGCCTGTGAGTGGTATAGAGCGAAATCGATTACATGTACGTTTTCGTGAGAGTCTCAGCTTTCCATAGAGGGGTCACAGTAGTTTCTAGCTCTAACCATTCAGTCTATACAGATGTTTTTGTTAGAAGTGTTAAAGCCCAACACTGCAAACGTATAGTTAGTACCAATGCTCCACGTTTTTTCAAACGTCCACCACACCAGCTCCTCGTTAGTATAGTGGTGAGTATCCCCGCCTGTCACGCGGGAGACCGGGGTTCAATTCCCCGACGGGAGAAAGGACTGCTTTTTTTTTAGGGTGAACAATGTAGCTGAGCCCACTATGCGAAAAATATGCTTGGAGATAAAGCTTTATGATACGATTTCCAGCATTATCTCAGTATTCCAAGGCATTGGTTGTTCAGTGGTAGAATTCTCGCCTGCCACGCGGGAGGCCCGGGTTCGATTCCCGGCCAATGCAGGATGTTTTGAACATGTAATTTCGAGAAGTATGCAAACCCCTGAGGGAGAAATCTGTGCTCGATTGCCAGGCCAACAGAAATCTCAACTGACTCTTGAAAAATCTGACTTTGCTTTCATTTTCAGTTTGGACATTTACTCATTCTCAGAAGACTTTGGTGAATCCATTGTAGATGTCCAGTGTGTGAGGTGATTTACTTTGTGCAAGGCTTAAGTTGTTAAATGGGAAACGAGTAACCAACTAGTCATCGACAACTGTCTTGAGTTTGGCATTTGTGACAATGTCCTGGGACATCCCACAAACGCGTCACCTTCTAACTACGAGTGTGTGGCCTGTGAGTGGTATAGAGCGAAATCGATTACATGTACGTTTTCGTGAGAGTCTCAGCTTTCCATAGAGGGGTCACAGTAGTTTCTAGCTCTAACCATTCAGTCTATACAGATGTTTTTGTTAGAAGTGTTAAAGCCCAACACTGCAAACGTATAGTTAGTACCAATGCTCCACGTTTTTTCAAACGTCCACCACACCAGCTCCTCGTTAGTATAGTGGTGAGTATCCCCGCCTGTCACGCGGGAGACCGGGGTTCAATTCCCCGACGGGGAGAAAGGACTGCTTTTTTTTAGGGTGAACAATGTAGCTGAGCCCACTATGCGAAAAATATGCTTGGAGATAAAGCTTTATGATACGATTTTCCAGCATTATCTCAGTATTCCAAGGCATTGGTTGTTCAGTGGTAGAATTCTCGCCTGCCACGCGGGAGGCCGGGTTCGATTCCCGGCCAATGCAGGATGTTTTGAACATGTAATTTCGAGAAGTATGCAACCCCTGAGGGAGAAATCTGTGCTCGATTGCCAGGCCAACAGAAATCTCAACTGACTCTTGAAAAATCTGACTTTGCTTTCATTTTCAGTTTGGACATTTACTCATTCTCAGAAGACTTTGGTGAATCCATTGTAGTGTCCAGTGTGTGAGGTGATTTACTTTGTGCAAGGCTTAAGTTGTTAAATGGGAAACGAGTAACCAACGAGTCATCGACAACTGTCTTGAGTTTGGCATTTGTGACAATGTCCTGGGACATCCCACAAACGCGTCACCTTCTAACTACGAGTGTGTGGCCTGTGAGTGGTATAGAGCGAAATCGATTACATGTACGTTTTCGTGAGAGTCTCAGCTTTCCATAGAGGGGTCACAGTAGTTTCTAGCTCTAACCATTCAGTCTATACAGATGTTTTTGTTAGAAGTGTTAAAGCCCAACACTGCAAACGTATAGTTTAGTACCAATGCTCCACGTTTTTTCAAACGTCCACCACACCAGCTCCTCGTTAGTATAGTGGTGAGTATCCCCGCCTGTCACGCGGGAGACCGGGGTTCAATTCCCCGACGGGGAGAAAGGACTGCTTTTTTTTTTAGGGTGAACAATGTAGCTGAGCCCACTATGGCGAAAAATATGCTTGGAGATAAGCTTTATGATACGATTTTCCAGCATTATCTCAGTATTCCAAGGCATTGGTTGTTCAGTGGTAGAATTCTCGCCTGCCACGCGGGAGGCCTGGGTTCGATTCCCGGCCAATGCAGGATGTTTTGAACATGTAATTTCGAGAAGTATGCAACCCCTGAGGGAGAATCTGTGCTCGATTGCCAGGCCAACAGAAATCTCAACTGACTCTTGAAAAATCTGATCTTTGCTTTCATTTTCAGTTTGGACATTTACTCATTCCTCAGAAGAACTTTGGTGAATCCATTGTAGATGTCCAGTGTGTGAGGTGATTTACTTTGTGCAAGGCTTAAGTTGTTAAATGGGAAACGAGTAACCAACTAGTCATCGACAACTGTCTTGAGTTTGGCATTTGTGACAATGTCCTGGGACAATCCCACAAACGCGTCACCTTCTAACTACGAGTGTGTGGCCTGTGAGTGGTATAGAGCGAAATCGATTACATGTACGTTTTCGTGAGAGTCTCAGCTTTCCATAGAGGGGTCACAGTATTTTCTAGCTCTAACCATTCAGTCTATACAGATGTTTTTGTTAGAAGTGTTAAAGCCCAACACTGCAAACGTATAGTTAGTACCAATGCTCCACGTTTTTTCAAACGTCCACCACACCAGCTCCTCGTTAGTATAGTGGTGAGTATCCCCGCCTGTCACGCGGGAGACCGGGGGTTCAATTCCCCGACGGGGAGAAAGGACTGCTTTTTTTTTAGGGTGAACAATGTAGCTGAAGCCCACTATGGCGAAAAATATGCTTGGAGATAAAGCTTTATGATACGATTTTCCAGCATTATCTCAGTATTCCAAGGCATTGGTTGTTCAGTGTAGAATTCTCGCCTGCCACGCGGGAGAGGCCCTGGTTCGATTCCCGGCCAATGCAGGATGTTTTGAACATGTAATTTCGAGAAGTATGCAAACCCCTGAGGGAGAAATCTGTGCTCGATTGCCAGGCCAACAGAAATCTCAACTGACTCTTGAAAAATCTGACTTTGCTTTCATTTTCAGTTTGGACATTTACTCATTCTCAGAAGACTTTGGTGAATCCATTGTAGATGTCCAGTGTGTGAGGTGATTTACTTTGTGCAAGGCTTAAGTTGTTTAAATGGGAAACGAGTAACCAACTAGTCATCGACAACTGTCTTGAGTTTGGCATTTGTGACAATGTCCTGGGACATCCCACAAAACGCGTCACCTTCTAACTACGAGTGTGTGGCCTGTGAGTGGTATAGAGCGAAATCGATTACATGTACGTTTTCGTGAGAGTCTCAGCTTTCCATAGAGGGGTCACAGTAGTTTCTAGCTCTAACCATTCAGTCTATACAGATGTTTTTGTTAGAAGTGTTAAAGCCCAACACTGCAAACGTATAGTTAGTACCAATGCTCCACGTTTTTTCAAACGTCCACCACACCAGCTCCTCGTTAGTATAGTGGTGAGTATCCCCGCCTGTCACGCGGGAGACCGGGGTTCAATTCCCCGACGGGGAGAAAGGACTGCTTTTTTTTTAGGGTGAACAATGTAGCTGGAGCCCACTATGCGAAAAAATATGCTTGGAGATAAAGCTTATGATACGATTTCCAGCATTATCTTCAGTATTCCAAGGCATTGGTTGTTCAGTGGTAGAATTCTCGCCTGCCACGCGGGAGGCCCGGGTTCGATTCCCGGCCAATGCAGGATGTTTTGAACATGTAATTTCGAGAAGTATGCAAACCCTGAGGGAGAAATCTGTGCTCGATTGCCAGGCCAACAGAAATCTCAACTGACTCTTGAAAAATCTGATCTTTGCTTTCATTTTCAGTTGGACATTTACTCATTCTCAGAAGACTTTGGTGAATCCATTGTAGATGTCCAGTGTGTGAGGTGATTTACTTTGTGCAAGGCTTAAGTTGTTAAATGGGAAACGAGTAACCAACTAGTCATCGACAACTGTCCTTGAGTTTGGCATTGTGACAATGTCCTGGGACATCCCACAAACGCGTCACCTTCTAACTACGAGTGTGTGGCCTGTGAGTGGTATAGAGCGAAATCGATTACATGTACGTTTTCGTGAGAGTCTCAGCTTTCCATAGAGGGGTCACAGTAGTTTCTAGCTCTAACCATTCAGTCCTATACAGATGTTTTTGTTAGAAGTGTTAAAGCCCAACACTGCAAACGTATAGTTAGTACAAATGCTCCACGTTTTTTCAAAACGTCCACCACACCAGCTCCTCGTTAGTATAGTGGTGAGTATCCCCGCCTGTCACGCGGGAGACCGGGGTTCAATTCCCCGACGGGGAGAAGAAAGGACTGCTTTTTTTTTAGGGTGAACAATGTAGCTGAGCCCACTATGCGAAAAATATGCTTGGAGATAAAGCTTTATGATACGATTTTCCAGCATTATCTCAGTATTCCAAGGCTTGGTTTGTTCAGTGGTAGAATTCTCGCCTGCCACGCGGGAGGCCTGGGTTCGATTCCCGGCCAATGCAGGATGTTTGAACATGTAATTTCGAGAAGTATGCAAACCCCTGAGGGAGAAAATCTGTTGCTCGATTGCCAGGCCAACAGAAATCTCAACTGACTCTTGAAAAATCTGTACTTTGCTTTCATTTTCAGTTGGACATTTACTCATTCTCAGAAGACTTTGGTGAATCCATTGTAGATGTCCAGTGTGTGAGGTGATTTACTTTGTGCAAGGCTTAAGTTGTTAAATGGGAAACGAGTAACCAACTAGTCATCGACAACTGTCTTGAGTTTGGCAGTTGTGACAATGTCCTGGGACATCCCACAAACAGCGTCACCTTCTAACTACGAGTGTGTGGCCTGTGAGTGGTATAGAGCGAAATCGATTACATGTACGTTTTCGTGAGAGTCTCAGCTTTCCATAGAGGGGTCACAGTAGTTTCTAGCTCTAACCATTCAGTCTATACAGATGTTTTTTGTTAGAAGTGTTAAAGCCCAAACACTGCAAACGTATAGTTAGTACCAATACTCCACGTTTTTTTCAAAACGTCCACCACACCAGCTCCTCGTTAGTATAGTGGTGAGTATCCCCCGCCTGTCACGCGGGAGACCGGGGTTCAATTCCCCGACGGGGAGAAAGGACTGCTTTTTTTTAGGGTGAACAATGTAGCTGAGCCCACTATGCGAAAAATATGCTTGGAGATAAAGCTTTATGATACGATTTTCCAGCCATTATCTCAGTATTCCAAGGCATTGGTTGTTCAGTGGGTAGAATTCTCGCCTGCCACGCGGAGGCCTGGTTCGATTCCCGGCCAATGCAGGATGTTTTGAACATGTAATTTCGAGAAGTATGCAAACCCCTGAGGGAGAAATCTGTGCTCGATTGCCAGGCCAACAGAAATCTCAACTGACTCTTGAAAAATCTGACTTTGCTTTCATTTTCAGTTTGGACATTTACTCATTCTCAGAAGACTTTGGTGAATCATTGTAGATGTCCAGTGTGTGAGGTGATTACTTTGTGCAAGGCTTAAGTTGTTAAATGGGAAACGAGTAACCAACTAGTCATCGACAACTGTCTTGAGTTTGGCATTTGTGACAATGTCCTGGACATCCCACAAACGCGTCACCTTCTAACTACGAGTGTGTGGCCTGTGAGTGGTATAGAGCGAAATCGATTACATGTACGTTTTCGTGAGAGTCTCAGCTTTCCATAGAGGGGTCACAGTAGTTTCTAGCTCTAACCATTCAGTCTTACAGATGTTTTTGGTTAGAAGTGTTAAAGCCCAACACTGCAAACGTATAGTTAGTACCAATGCTCCACGTTTTTTCAAACGTCCACCACACCAGCTCCTCGTTAGTATAGTGGTGAGTATCCCCGCCTGTCACGCGGGAGACCGGGGTTCATTCCCCGACGGGGAGAAAGGACTGCTTTTTTTTTAGGGTGAAACAATGTAGCTGAGGCCCACTATGCGAAAAATATGCTTGGAGATAAAGCTTTATGATACGATTTTCCAGCATTATCTCAGTATTCCAAGGCATGGTTGTTCAGTGGTAGAATTCTCGCCTGCCAACGCGGGAGGCCTGGTTCGATTCCCGGCCAATGCAGGATGTTTTGAACATGTAATTTCGAGAAGTATGCAAACCCCTGAGGGAGAAATCTGTGCTCGATTGCCAGGCCAACAGAAATCTCAACTGACTCTTGAAAAATCTGACTTTGCTTTCATTTTCAGTTTGGACATTTACTCATTCTCAGAAGACTTTGGTGATCCATTGTAGATGTCCAGTGTGTGAGGTGATTTACTTTGTGCAAGGCTTAAGTTGTTAAATGGGAAACGAGTAACCAACTAGTTCATCGACAACTGTCTTGAGTTTGGCATTTGTGACAATGTCCTGGGACAGTCCCACAAACGCGTCACCTTCTAACTACGAGTGTGTGGCTGTGGAGTGGTATAGAGCGAATCGATTACATGTACGTTTTCGTGAGAGTCTCCAGCTTTCCATAGAGGGGTCACAGTAGTTTCTAGCTCTAACCATTCAGTCTATACAGATGTTTTTGTTAGAAGTGTTAAAAGCCCAACACTGCAAACGTATAGTTAGTACCAATGCTCCACGTTTTTTTCAAACGTCCACCACACCAGCTCCCTCGTTAGTATAGTGGTGAGTATCCCCGCCTGTCACGCGGGAGACCGGGGTTCAATTCCCCGACGGGGAGAAAGGACTGCTTTTTTTTTAGGGTGAACAATGTAGCTGAGCCCACTATGCGAAAAATATGCTTGGAGATAAAGCTTTATGATACGATTTTCCAGCATTATCTCAGTATTCCAAGGCATTGGTTGTTCAGTGGTAGAATTCTCGCCTGCCACGCGGGAGGCCCGGGTTCGATTCCCGGCCAATGCAGGATGTTTTGAACATGTAATTTCGAGAAGTATGCAAACCCCTGAGGGAGAAATCTGTGCTCGATTGCCAGGCCAACAGAAATCTCAACTGACTCTTGAAAAATCTGACTTTGCTTTCATTTTCAGTTTGGACATTTACTCATTCTCAGAAGACTTTGGTGAATCCATTGTAGATGTCCAGTGTGTGAGGTGATTTACTTTGTGCAAGGCTTAAGTTGTTAAATGGGAAACGAGTAACCAACTAGTCATCGACAACTGTCTTGAGTTTGGCTTTGTGACAATGTCCTGGGACATCCCACAAACGCGTCACCTTCTAACTACGAGTGTGTGGCCTGTGAGTGGTATAGAGCGAAATCGATTACATGTACGTTTTCGTGAGAGTCTCAGCTTTCCATAGAGGGGTCACAGTAGTTTCTAGCTCTAACCATTCAGTCTATACAGATGTTTTTGTTAGAAGTGTTAAAGCCCAACACTGCAACGTATAGTTAGTACCAATGCTCCACGTTTTTTCAAACGTCCACCACACCAGCTCCTCGTTAGTATAGTGGTGAGTATCCCCCGCCTGTCACGCGGGAGACCGGGGTTCAATTCCCCGACGGGGAGAAAGGACTTTGCTTTTTTTTAGGGTGAACAATGTAGCTGAGCCCACTATGCGAAAAATATGCTTGGAGATAAAGCTTTATGATACGATTTTCCAGCATTATCTCAGTATTCCAAGGCATTGGTTGTTCAGTGGTAGAATTCCTCGCCTGCCACGCGGGAGGCCTGGGTTCGATTCCCGGCCAATGCAGGATGTTTTGAACATGTAATTTCGAGAAGTATGCAAACCCCTGAGGGAGAAAATCTGTGCTCGATTGCCAGGCCAACAGAAATCTCAAACTGACTCTTGAAAAATCTGACTTTGCTTTCATTTTCAGTTTGGACATTTACTCATTCTCAGAAGACTTTGGTGAATCCATTGTAGATGTCCAGTGTGTGAGGTGATTTACTTTGTGCAAGGCTTAAGTTGTTAAATGGGAAACGAGTAACCAACTAGTCATCGACAACTGTCTTGAGTTTGGCATTTGTGACAATGTCCTGGGAACATCCCACAAACGCGTCACCTTCTAAACTACGAGTGTGTGGCCTGTGAGTGGTATAGAGCGAAATCGATTACATGTACGTTTTCGTGAGAGTCTCAGCTTTCCATAGAGGGGTCACAGTAGTTTCTAGCTCTAACCATTCAGTCTATACAGATGTTTTTGTTAGAAGTGTTAAAGCCCAACACTGCAAAACGTATAGTTAGTACCAATGCTCCACGTTTTTTCAAACGTCCACCACACCAGGCTCCTCGTTAGTATAGTGGTGAGTATCCCCGCCTGTCACGCGGGAGACCGGGGTTCAATTCCCCGACGGGGAGAAAGGACTTGCTTTTTTTTTAGGGTGAAACAATGTAGCTGAGCCCACTATGCGAAAAAATATGCTTGGAGATAAAGCTTTATGATACGATTTTCCAGCATTAATCTCAGTATTCCAAGGCATTGGTTGTTCAGTGGTAGAATTCTCGCCTGCCACGCGGGAGGCCCGGGTTCGATTCCCGGCCAATGCAGGATGTTTTTGAACATGTAATTTCGAGAAGTATGCAAACCCCTGAGGGAGAAATCTGTGCTCGATTGCCAGGCCAACAGAAATCTCAACTGACTCTTGAAAAATCTGACTTTGCTTTCATTTTCAGTTTGGACATTTACTCATTCTCAGAAAGACTTTGTGAATCCATTGTAGATGTCCAGTGTGTGAGGTGATTTACTTTGTGCAAGGCTTAAGTTGTTAAATGGGAAACGAGTAACCAACTAGTCATCGACAACTGTCTTGAGTTTGGCATTTGTGACAATGTCCTGGGACATCCCACAAACGCGTCACCTTCTAACTACGAGTGTGTGGCCTGTGAGTGGTATAGAGCGAAATCGATTACATGTACGTTTTCGTGAGAGTCTCAGCTTTCCATAGAGGGGTCACAGTAGTTTCTAGCTCTAACCATTCAGTCTATACAGATGTTTTTGTTAGAAGTGTTAAAGCCCAACACTGCAAACGTATAGTTAGTACCAATGCTCCACGTTTTTCAAACGTCCACCACACCAGCTCCTCGTTAGTATAGTGGTGAGTATCCCCGCCTGTCACGCGGGAGACCGGGGTTCAATTCCCCGACGGGGAGAAAGGACTTGCTTTTTTTTTAGGGTGAACAATGTAGCTGAGCCCACTAGTGCGAAAATATGCTTGGAGATAAAGCTTTATGATACGATTTTCCAGCATTATCTCAGTATTCCAAGGCATTGGTTGTTCAGTGGTAGAATTCTCGCCTGCCACGCGGGAGGCCTGGGTTCGATTCCCGCCAATGCAGGATGTTTTGAACATGTAATTTCGAGAAGTAGGCAAACCCCTGAGGGAGAAATCTGTGCTCGATTGCCAGGCCAACAGAAATCTCAACTGACTCTTGAAAAATCTGACTTTGCTTTCATTTTCAGTTTGGACATTTACTCATTCTCAGAAGACTTTGGTGAATCCATTGTAGATGTCCAGTGTGTGAGGTGATTTACTTTGTGCAAGGCTTAAGTTGTTAAATGGGAAACGAGTAACCAACTAGTCATCGACAACTGTCTTGAGTTTGGCATTTGTGACAATGTCCTGGGACATCCCACAAACGCGTCACCTTCTAACTACGAGTGTGTGGCCTGTGAGTGGTATAGAGCGAAATCGATTACATGTACGTTTTCGTGAGAGTCTCAGCTTTCCATAGAGGGGTCACAGTAGTTCTAGCTCTAACCATTCAGTCTATACAGATGTTTTTTGTTAGAAGTGTTAAAGCCCACACCTGCAAACGTATAGTTAGTACCAATGCTCCACGTTTTTTCAAACGTCCACCACACCAGCTCCTCGTTAGTATAGTGGTGAGTATCCCCGCCTGTCACGCGGGAGACCGGGGTTCATTCCCCGACGGGGAGAAGGACTGCTTTTTTTTTAGGGTGAACAATGTAGCTGAGCCCACTATGCGAAAAATATGCTTGGAGATAAAGCTTTATGATACGATTTCCAGCATTATCTCAGTATTCCAAGGCATTGGTTGTTCAGTGGTAGAATTCTCGCCTGCCACGCGGGAGGCCCGGGTTTCGATTCCCGGCCAATGCAGGATGTTTTGAACATGGTAATTTCGAGAAGTATGCAAACCCCTGAGGGAGAAATCTGTGCTCGATTGCCAGGCCAACAGAAATCTCAACTGACTCTTGAAAAAATCTGACTTTGCTTTCATTTTCAGTTTGGACATTTACTCATTCTCAGAAGACTTTGGTGAATCCATTGTAGATGTCCAGTGTGTGAGGTGATTTACTTTGTGCAAGGCTTAAGTTGTTAAATGGGAAACGGTAACCAACTAGTCATCGACAACTGTCTTGAGTTTGGCATTTGTGACAATGTCCTGGGACATCCCACAAACGCGTCACCTTCTAACTACGAGTGTGTGGCCTGTGAGTGGTATAGAGCGAAATCGATTACATGTACGTTTTTCGTGAGAGTCTCAGCTTTCCATAGAGGGGTCACAGTAGTTTTCTAGCTCTAACCATTCAGTCTATACAGATGTTTTTGTTAGAAGTGTTAAAGCCCAACACTGCAAACGTATAGTTAGTACCAATGCTCCACGTTTTTCTCAAAACGTCCACCACACCAGCTCCTCGTTAGTATAGTGGTGAGTATCCCCGCCTGTCACGCGGGAGACCGGGGTTCAATTCCCCGACGGGGAGAAAGGACTGCTTTTTTTTTAGGGTGAACAATGTAGCTGAGCCCACTATGCGAAAAATATGCTTGGAGATAAAGCTTTATGATACGATTTTCCAGCATTATCTCAGTATTCCAAGGCATTGGTTGTTCAGTGGTAGAATTCTCGCCTGCCACGCGGGAGGCCCGGGTTCGATTCCCGGCCAATGCAGGATGTTTTGAACATGTAATTTCGAGAAGTATGCAAACCCCTGAGGGAGAAATCTGTGCTCGATTGCCAGGCCAACAGAAATCTCAACTGAACTCTTGAAAAAATCTGACTTTGCTTTCATTTTCAGTTTGGACATTTACTCATTCTCAGAAGACTTTGGTGAATCCATTGTAGATGTCCAGTGTGTGAGGTGATTTACTTTGTGCAAGGCTTAAGTTGTTAAATGGGAAACGAGTACCAACTAGTCATCGACAACTGTCTTGAGTTTGGCATTTGTGACAATGTCCTGGGACATCCCACAAACGCGTCACCTTCTAACTACGAGTGTGTGGCCTGTGAGTGGTATAGAGCGAAATCGATTACATGTACGTTTTCGTGAGAGTCTCAGCTTTCCATAGAGGGGTCACAGTAGTTTCTAGCTCTAAACCATTCAGTCTATACAGATGTTTTTGTTAGAAGTGTTAAAGCCCAACACTGCAAACGTATAGTTAGTACCAATGCTCCACGTTTTTTCAAACGTCCACCACACCAGCTCCTCGTTAGTAATAGTGGTGAGTATCCCCGCCTGTCACGCGGGAGACCGGGGTTCAATTCCCCGACGGGGAGAAAGGACTGCTTTTTTTTTAGGGTGAACAATGGTGCTGAGCCCACTATGTGAAAAATATGCCTGGAGATAAAGCTTTATGATACGATTTCCAGGCATTATCTCAGTATTCCAAGGCATTGGTTTGTTCAGTGGTAGAATTTCTCGCCTGCCACGCGGGAGGCCCGGGTTCGATTCCGGCCAAATGCAGGATGTTTTGAACATGTAATTTCGAGAAGTATGCAAACCCCTGAGGGAGAAATCTGTGCTCGATTGCCAGGCCAACAGAAATCTCAACTGACTCTTGAAAAATCTGACTTTGCTTTCATTTTCAGTTTGGACATTTACTCATTCTCAGAAGACTTTGGTGAATCCATTGTAGATGTCCAGTGTGTGAGGTGATTTACTTTGTGCAAGGCTTAAGTTGTTAAATGGGAAACGATGTAACCAACTAGTCATCGACAACTGTCTTGAGTTTGGCATTTGTGACAATGTCCTGGGACATCCCACAAACGCGTCACCTTCTAACTACGAGTGTGTGGCCTGTGAGTGGTATAGAGCGAAATCGATTACATGTACGTTTTCGTGAGAGTCTCAGCTTTCCATAGAGGGGTCACAGTAGTTTCTAGCTCTAACCATTCAGTCTATACAGATGTTTTTTGTTAGAAGTGTTAAAGCCCAACACTGCAAACGTATAGTTAGTACCAATGCTCCACGTTTTCTCAAACGTCCACCACACCAGCTCCTCGTTAGTATAGTGGTGAGTATCCCCGCCTGTCACGCGGGAGACCGGGGTTCAATTCCCCGACGGGGAGAAAGGACTGCTTTTTTTTTAGGGTGAACAATGTAGCTGAGCCCACTATGCGAAAAATATGCTTGGAGATAAAGCTTTATGATACATTTTCCAGCATTATCTCAGTATTCCAAGGCATTGGTTGTTCAGTGGTAGAATTCTCGCCTGCCACGCGGGAGGCCGGGTTCGATTCCCGGCCAATGCAGGATGTTTTGAACATGTAATTTCGAGAAGTATGCAAACCCCTGAGGGAGAAATCTGTGCTCGATTGCCAGGCCAACAGAAATCTCAACTGACTCTTGAAAAATCTGACTTTGCTTTCATTTTCAGGTTTGGACATTTACTCATTCTCAGAAGACTTTGGTGAATCCATTGTAGATGTCCAGTGTGTGAGGTGATTTACTTTGTGCAAGGCTTAAGTTGTTTAAATGGGAAACGAGTAACCACTAGTCATCGACAACTGTCTTGAGTTTGGCATTTGTGACAATGTCCTGGGACATCCCACAAACGCGTCACCTTCTAACTACTAGTGTGTGGCCTGTGAGTGGTATAGAGCGAAATCGATTACATGTACGTTTTCGTGAGAGTCTCAGCTTTCCATAGAGGGGTCACAGTAGTTTCTAGCTCTAACCATTCGTCTATACAGATGTTTTTGTTAGAAGTGTTAAAGCCCAACACTGCAAACGTATAGTTAGTACCATGCTCCACGTTTTTTCAAACGTCCACCACACCAGCTCCTCGTTAGTATAGTGGTGAGTATCCCCGCCTGTCACGCGGGAGACCGGGGTTCAATTCCCCGACGGGGAGAAAGGACTGCTTTTTTTTTTAGGGTGAACAATGTAGCTGAGGCCCACTATGCGAAAAATATGCTTGGAGATAAAGCTTTATGATACGATTTCCAGCATTATCTCAGTATTCCAAGGCATTGGTTGTTCAGTGGTAGAAGTCTCGCCTGCCACGCGGGAGGCCCGGGTTCGATTCCCGGCCAATGCAGGATGGTTTTGAACATGTAATTTCGAGAAGTATGCAAACCCCTGAGGGAGAAATCTGTGCTCGATTGCCAGGCAAACAGAAATCTCAACTGACTCTTGAAAAATACTGACTTTGCTTTCATTTTCAGTTTGGACATTTACTCATTCTCAGAAGACTTTGGTGAATACATTGTAGATGTCCAGTGTGTGAGGTGATTTACTTTGTGCAAGGCTTAAGTTGTTAAATGGGAAACGAGTAACCAACTAGTCATCGACAACTGTCTTGAGTTGGCATTTGTGACAATGTCCTGGGACATCCCACAAACGCGTCACCTTCTAACTACGAGTGTGTGGCCTGTGAGTGGTATAGAGCGAAATCGATTACATGTACGTTTTTCGTGAGAGTCTCAGCTTTCCATAGAGGGGTCACAGTAGTTTCTAGCTCTAACCATTCAGTCTATACAGATGTTTTTGTTAGAAGTGTTAAAGCCCAACACTGCAAAACGTATAGTTAGTACCAATGCTCCACGTTTTCTCAAACGTCCCACCACACCAGCTCCTCGTTAGTATAGTGGTGAGTATCACCCGCCTGTCACGCGGGAGACCGGGGTTCAATTCCCCGACGGGGAGAAAGGACTGCTTTTTTTTTAGGGTGAACAATGTAGCTGAGCCCACTATGCGAAAAATATGCTTGGAGATAAAGCTTTATGATACGATTTTCCAGCATTATCTCAGTATTCCAAGGCATTGGTTGTTCAGTGGTAGAATTCTCGCCTGCCACGCGGGAGGCCCGGGTTCGATTCCGGCCAATGCAGGATGTTTTGAACATGTAATTTCGAGAAGTATGCAAACCCCTGAGGGAGAAAATCTGTGCTCGATTGCCAGGCCAACAGAAATCTCAACTGACTCTTGAAAAATCTGACTTTGCTTTCATTTTCAGTTTGGACATTTACTCATTCTCAGAAGACTTTGGTGAATACATTGTAGATGTCCAGTGTGTGAGGTGATTTACTTTGTGCAAGGCTTAAGTTGTTAAATGGGAAACGAGTAACCAACTAGTCATCGACAACTGTCTTGAGTTTGGCATTTGTGACAATGTCCTGGGACATCCACAAACGCGTCACCTTCTAACTACGAGTGTGTGGCCTGTGAGTGGTATAGAGCGAAATCGATTACATGTACGTTTTCGTGAGAGTCTCAGCTTTCCATAGAGGGGTCACAGTAGTTTCTAGCTCTAACCATTCAGTCTATACAGATGTTTTGTTAGAAGTGTTAAAGCCCAACACTGCAAAACGTATAGTTAGTACCATGCTCCACGTTTTCTCAAACGTCCACCACACCAGCTCCTCGTTAGTATAGTGGTGAGTATCCCCGCCTGTCACGCGGGAGACCGGGGTTCAATTCCCCGACGGGGAGAAAGGACTCTGCTTTTTTTTTTAGGGTGAACAATGTAGCTGAGCCCACTATGCCGAAAAATATGCTTGGAGATAAGCTTTATGATACGATTTTTCCAGCATTATCTCAGTATTCCAAGGCATTGGTTGTTCAGTGGTAGAATTCTCGCCTGCCACGCGGGAGGCCCGGGTTCGATTCCGGCCAATGCAGGATGTTTTGAACATGTAATTTCGAGAAGTATGCAAACCCCTGAGGGAGAAATCTGTGCTCGATTGCCAGGCCAACAGAAAATCTCAACTGACTCTTGAAAAATCTGACTTTGCTTTCATTTTCAGTTTGGACATTTACTCATTCTCAGAAGACTTTGGTGAATCCATTGTAGATGTCCAGTGTGTGAGGTGATTTACTTTGTGCAAGGCTTAAGTTGTTAAATGGGAACGAGTAACCAACTAGTCATCGACAACTGTCTTGAGTTTGGCATTTGTGACAATGTCCTGGGACATCCCACAAACGCGTCACCTTCTAACTACGAGTGTGTGGCCTGTGAGTGGTATAGAGCGAAATCGATTACATGTACGTTTTCGTGAGAGTCTCAGCTTTCCATAGAGGGGGTCACAGTAGTTTCTAGCTCTAACCATTCAGTCTATACAGATGTTTTTGTTAGAAGTGTTAAAGCCCAACACTGCAAAACGTATAGTTAGTACAATGCTCCACGTTTTTCAAACGTCCACCACACCAGCTCCTCGTTAGTATAGTGGTGAGTATCCCCGCCTGTCACGCGGGAGACCGGGGTTCAATTCCCCGACGGGGAGAAAGGACTTGCTTTTTTTTAGGGTGAACAATGTAGCTGAGCCCACTATGCGAAAAATATGCTTGGAGATAAAGCTTTATGATACGATTTTCCAGCATTATCTCAGTATTCCAAGGCATTGGTTTGTTCAGTGGTAGAATTCTCGCCTGCCACGCGGGAGGCCCGGGTTCGATTCCCGGCCAATGCAGGATGTTTTGAACATGTAATTTCGAGAAGTATGCAAACCCTGAGGGAGAAATCTGTGCTCGATTGCCAGGCCAACAGAAATCTCAACTGACTCTTGAAAAATCTGACTTTGCTTTCATTTTCAGTTTGGACATTTACTCATTCTCAGAAGACTTTGGTGAATCCATTGTAGATGTCCAGTGTGTGAGGTGATTTACTTTGTGCAAGGCTTAAGTTGTTAAATGGGAAACGAGTAACCAACTAGTCATCGACAACTGTCTTGAGTTTGGCATTTGTGACAATGTCCTGGGACATCCCACAAACGCGTCACCTTCTAACTACGAGTGTGTGGCCTGTGAGTGGTATAGAGCGAAATCGATTACATGTACGTTTTCGTGAGAGTCTCAGCTTTCCATAGAGGGGTCACAGTAGTTTCTAGCTCTAACCATTCAGTCTATACAGATGTTTTTGTTAGAAGTGTTAAAGCCCAAACACTGCAAACGTATAGTTAGTACCAATGCTCCACGTTTTCTCAAACGTCCACCACACCAGCTCCTCGTTAGTATAGTGGTGAGTATCCCCCGCCTGTCACGCGGGAGACCGGGGTTCAATTCCCCGACGGGGAGAAAGGACTGCTTTTTTTTTAGGGTGAACAATGTAGCTGAGCCCACTATGCGAAAAATATGCTTGGAGATAAAGCTTTATGATACGATTTTCCAGCATTATCTCAGTATTCCAAGGCATTGGTTGTTCAGTGGTAGAATTCTCGCCTGCCACGCGGGAGGCCCGGGTTCGATTCCCGGCCAATGCAGGATGTTTTGAACATGTAATTTCGAGAAGTATGCAAACCCCTGAGGGAGAAATCTGTGCTCGATTGCCAGGCCAACAGAAAATCTCAACTGACTCTTGAAAAATCTGACTTTGCTTTCATTTTCAGTTTGGACATTTACTCATTCTCAGAAGACTTTGGTGAGATCCATTGTAGATGTCCAGTGTGTGAGGTGATTTACTTTGTGCAAGGCTTAAGTTGTTAAATGGGAAACGAGTAACCAACTAGTCATCGACAACTGTCTTGAGTTTGGCATTTGTGACAATGTCCTGGGACATCCCACAAACGCGTCACCTTCTAACTACGAGTGTGTGGCCTGTGAGTGGTATAGAGCGAAATCGATTACATGTACGTTTTCGTGAGAGTCTCAGCTTTCCATAGAGGGGTCACAGTAGTTTCTAGCTCTAACCATTCAGTCTATACAGATGTTTTTGTTAGAAGTGTTAAAGCCCAACACTGCAAACGTATAGTTAGTACCAATGCTCCACCGTTTTTCAACGTCCACCACACCAGCTCCTCGTTAGTATAGTGGTGAGTATCCCCGCCTGTCACGCGGGAGACCGGGGTTCAATTCCCCGACGGGGAGAAAGGACTGCTTTTTTTTTTAGGGTGAACAATGTAGCTGAGCCCACTATGTGAAAAATATGCTTGGAGATAAAGCTTTATGATACGATTTCCAGCAATTATCTCAGTATTCCAAGGCATTGGTTGTTCAGTGGTAGAATTCTCGCCTGCCACGCGGGAGGCCCGGGTTCGATTCCCGGCCAATGCAGGATGTTTTGAACATGTAATTTCGAGAAGTATGCAAACCCCTGAGGGAGAAATCTGTGCTCGATTGCCAGGCCAACAGAAATCTCAACTGACTCTTGAAAAATCTGACTTTGCTTTCATTTTCAGTTTGGACATTTACTCATTCTCAGAAGACTTTGGTGAATCCATTGTAGATGTCCAGTGTGTGAGGTGATTTACTTTGTGCAAGGCTTAAGTTGTTAATGGGAAACGAGTAACCAACTAGTCATCGACAACTGTCTTGAGTTTGGCATTTGTGACAATGTCCTGGACATCCCACAAACGCGTCACCTTCTAACTACGAGTGTGTGGCCTGTGAGTGGTATAAGAGCGAAATCGATTACATGTAACGTTTTCGTGAGAGTCTCAGCTTTCCATAGAGGGGGTCACAGTAGTTTCTAGCTCTAACCATTCAGTCTATACAGATGTTTTTGTTAGAAGTGTTAAAGCCCAACACTGCAAACGTATAGTTAGTACCAATGCTCCACGTTTTCTCAAACGTCCACCACACCAGCTCCTCGTTAGTATAGTGGTGAGTATCCCCGCCTGTCACGCGGGAGACCGGGGTTCAATTCCCCGACGGGGAGAAAGGACTGCTTTTTTTTTAGGGTGAACAATGTAGCTGAGCCCACTATGCTGAAAAATATGCTTGGAGATAAAGCTTTATGATACGAATTTTCCAGCATTATCTCAGTATTCCAAGGCATTGGTTGTTCAGTGGTAGAATTCTCGCCTGCCACGCGGGAGGCCCGGGTTCGATTCCCGGCCAATGCAGGATGTTTGAACATGTAATTTCGAGAAGTATGCAAACCCCTGAGGGAGAAATCTGTGCTCGATTGCCAGGCCAACAGAAATCTCAACTGACTCTTGAAAAATCTGACTTTGCTTTACATTTTCAGTTTGGACATTTACTCATTCTCAGAAGACTTTGGTGAATCCATTGTAGATGTCCAGTGTGTGAGGTGATTTACTTTGTGCAAGGCTTAAGTTTGTTAAATGGGAAACGAGTAACCAACTAGTCATCGACAACTGTCTTGAGTTTGGCATTTTGTGACAATGTCCTGGGACATCCCACAAACGCGTCACCTTCTAACTACGAGTGTGTGGCCTGTGAGTGGTATAGAGCGAAATCGATTACATGTACGTTTTCGTGAGAGTCTCAGCTTTCCATAGAGGGGTCACAGTAGTTTCTAGCTCTAACCATTCAGTCTATACAGATGTTTTTGTTAGAAGTGTTAAAGCCCAACACTGCAAACGTATAGTTAGTACCAATGCTCCACGTTTTCTCAAACGTCCACCACACCAGCTCCTCGTTAGTATAGTGGTGAGTATCCCCGCCTGTCACGCGGGAGACCGGGGTTCAATTCCCCGACGGGGAGAAAGGAACTGCTTTTTTTTTTAGGGTGAACAATGTAGCTGAGCCCACTATGCGAAAAATATGCTTGGAGATAAAGCTTTATGATACGATTTTCCAGCATTATCTCAGTATTCCAAGGCATTGGTTGTTCAGTGGTAGAATTCTCGCCTGCCACGCGGAGGCCCGGGTTCGATTCCCGGCCAATGCAGGATGTTTTGAACATGTAATTTCGAGAAGTATGCAAACCCCTGAGGGAGAAATCTGTGCTCGATTGCCAGGCCACAGAAATCTCAACTGACTCTTGAAAAATCTGACTTTGCTTTCATTTTCAGTTTGGACATTTACTCATTCTCAGAAGACTTTGGTGAATCCATTGTAGATGTCCAGTGTGTGAGGTGATTTACTTTGTGCAAGGCTTAAGTTGTTAAATGGGAAACGAGTAACCAACTAGTCATCGACAACTGTCTTGAGTTTGGCATTTGTGACAATGTCCTGGGACATCCACAAACGCGTCACCTTCTAACTACGAGTGTGTGGCCTGTGAGTGGTATAGAGGCGAAATCGATTACATGTACGTTTTCGTGAGAGTCTCAGCTTTCCATAGAGGGGTCACAGTAGTTCTAGCTCTAACCATTCAGTCTATACAGATGTTTTTGTTAGAAGTGTTAAAGCCCAACACTGCAAACGTATAGTTAGTACCAATGCTCCACGTTTTTTCAAACGTCCACCACACCAGCTCCTCGTTAGTATAGTGGTGAGTATCCCGCCTGTCACGCGGGAGGACCGGGGTTCAATTCCCCGACGGGGAGAAAGGACTGCTTTTTTTTTTAGGGTGAACAATGTAGCTGAGCCCACTATGCTGAAAAACTATGCTTGGAGATAAAGCTTTATGATACGATTTTCCAGCATTATCTCAGTATTCCAAGGCATTGGTTGTTCAGTGGTAGAATTCTCGCCTGCCACGCGGGAGGCCCGGGTTCGATTCCCGGCCAATGCAGGATGTTTTTGAACATGTAATTTCCGAGAAGTATGCAAACCCCTGAGGGAGAAATCTGTGCTCGATTGCCAGGCCAACAGAAATCTCAACTGACTCTTGAAAAAATCTGACTTTGCTTTCATTTTCAGTTTGGACATTTACTCATTCTCAGAAGACTTTGGTGAATCCATTGTAGATTGTCCAGTGTGTGAGGTGATTTACTTTGTGCAAGGCTTAAGTTGTTAAATGGGAAACGAGTAACCAACTAGTCATCGACAACTGTCTTGAGTTTGGCATTTGTGACAATGTCCTGGGACATCCCACAAACGCGTCACCTTCTAACTACGAGTGTGTGGCCTGTGAGTGGTATAGAGCGAAATCGATTACATGTACGTTTTCGTGGAGAGTCTCAGCTTTCCATAGAGGGGTCACAGTAGTTTCTAGCTCTAACCATTCAGTCTATACAGATGTTTTTGTTAGAAGTGTTTAAAGCCCAACACTGCAAACGTATAGTTAGTACCAATGCTCCACGTTTTCTCAAACGTCCACCACACAGATCCTCGTTAGTATAGTGGTGAGTATCCCCGCCTGTCACGCGGGAGACCGGGGTTCAATTCCCCGACGGGGAGAAAGGACTGCTTTTTTTTTAGGGTGAACAATGTAGCTGAGCCCACTATGCGAAAAATATGCTTGGAGATAAAGCTTTATGATACGATTTTCCAGCATTATCTCAGTATTCCAAGGCATTGGTTGTTCAGTGGTAGAATTCTCGCCTGCCACGCGGGAGGCCCGGGTTCGATTCCCGGCCAATGCAGGATGTTTTGAACATGTAATTTCGAAGAAGTATGCAAACCCCTGAGGGAGAATCTGTGCTCGATTGCCAGGCCAACAGAAATCTCAACTGACTCTTGAAAATCTGACTGTGCTTTCATTTTCAGTTTGGACATTTACTCATTCTCAGAGACTTTGGTGAATGCCATTGTAGATGTCCAGTGTGTGAGGTGATTTACTTTGTGCAAGGCTTAAGTTGTTAAATGGGAAACGAGTAACCAACTAGTCATCGACAACTGTCTTGAGTTGGCATTTGTGACAATGTTCCTGGGAACATCCCACAAACGCGTCACCTTCTAACTACGAGTGTGTGGCCTGTGAGTGGTATAGAGCGAAATCGATTACATGTACGTTTTCGTGAGAGTCTCAGCTTTCCATAGAGGGGTCACAGTAGTTTCTAGCCTCTAACCATTCAGTCTATACAGATGTTTTTGTTAGAAGTGTTAAAGCCCAACACTGCAAACGTATAGTTAGTACCAATGCTCCACGTTTTCTCAAACGTCCACCACACCAGCTCCTCGTTAGTATAGTGGTGAGTATCCCGCCTGTCACGCGGGAGACCGGGGTTTCAATTCCCCGACGGGGAGAAAGGACTGCTTTTTTTTTTTAGGGTGAACAATGTAGCTGAGCCCACTATGCGAAAAATATGCTTGGAGATAAAGCTTTATGATACGATTTTCCAGCATTATCTCAGTATTCCAAGGCATTGGTTGTTCAGTGGTAGAATTCTCGCCTGCCACGCGGGAGGCCCGGGTTCGATTCCCGGCCAATGCAGGATGTTTTGAACATGTAATTTCGAGAAGTATGCAAACCCCTGAGGGAGAAATCTGTGCTCGATTGCCAGGCCAACAGAAATCTCAACTGACTCTTGAAAAATCTGACTTTGCTTTCATTTTCAGTTTGGACATTTACTCATTCTCAGAAGACTTTTGGTGAATCCATTGTAGATGTCCAGTGTGTGAGGTGATTTACTTTGTGCAAGGCTTAAGTTGTTAAATGGGAAACGAGGTAACCAACTAGTCATCGACAACTGTCTTGAGTTTGGCATTTGTGACAATGTCCTGGGACATCCCACAAACGCGTCACCTTCTAACTACGAGTGTGTGGCCTGTGAGTGGTATAGAGCGAAATCGATTACATGTACGTTTTCGTGAGAGTCTCAGCTTTCCATAGAGGGGTCACAGTAGTTTCTAGCTCTAACCATTCAGTCTATACAGATGTTTTTGTTAGAAGTGTTAAAGCCCAACACTGCAAACGTATAGTTAGTACCAATTGCTCCACGTTTTCTCAAACGTCACCACACCAGCTCCTCGTTAGTATAGTGGTGAGTATCCCCGCCTGTCACGCGGGAGGACCGGGGTTCAATTCCCCGACGGGGAGAAAGGACTGCTTTTTTTTTTAGGGTGAACAATGTAGCTGAGCCCACTATGTGAAAAATATGCCTTGGAGATAAAGCTTTATGATACGATTTCCAGCATTATCTCAGTATTCCAAGGCATTGGTTGTTCAGTGGTTAGAATTCTCGCCTGCCACGCGGGAGGCCCGGGTTCGATTCCCGGCAATGCAGGATGTTTTGAACATGTAATTTCGAGAAGTATGCAAACCCCTGAGGGAGAAATCTGTGCTCGATTGCCAGGCCAACAGAAATCTCAACTGACTCTTGAAAAATCTGACTTTGCTTTCATTTTCAGTTTGGACATTTACTCATTCTCAGAAGACTTTGGTGAATCCATTGTAGATGTCCAGTGTGTGAGGTGATTTACTTTGTGCAAGGCTTAAGTTGTTAAATGGGAAACGAGTAACCAACTAGTCATCGACAACTGTCTTGAGTTTGGCATTTGTGACAATGTCCTGGGACATCCCACAAACGCGTCACCTTCTAACTACGAGTGTGTGGCCTGTGAGTGGTATAGAGCGAAATCGATTACATGTACGTTTTCGTGAGAGTCTCAGCTTTCCATAGAGGGGTCACAGTAGTTTCTAGCTCTAACCATTCAGTCTATACAGATGTTTTTGTTAGAAGTGTTAAAGCCCCAACACTGCAAACGTATAGTTAGTACCAATGCTCCACGTTTTTCTCAAACGTCCACCACACCAGCTCCTCGTTAGTATAGTGGTGAGTATCCCCGCCTGTCACGCGGGGAGACCGGGGTTCAATTCCCCGACGGGGAGAAAGGACTGCTTTTTTTTTTAGGGTGAACAATGTAGCTGAGCCCACTATGCGAAAAATATGCTTGGAGATAAAGCTTTATGATACGATTTCCAGCATTATCTCAGTATTCCAAGGCATTGGTTGTTCAGTGGTAGAATTCTCGCCTGCCACGCGGGAGGCCCGGGTTCGATTCCCGGCCAATGCAGGATGTTTTGAACATGTAATTTCGAGAAGTATGCAAACCCCTGAGGGAGAAATCTGTGCTCGATTGCCAGGCCAACAGAAATCTCAACTGACTCTTGAAAAAATCTGACTTTGCTTTCATTTTCAGTTTGGACATTTACTCATTCTCAGAAGACTTTGGTGAATCCATTGTAGATGTCCAGTGTGTGAGGTGATTTACTTTGTGCAAGGCTTAAGTTGTTAAATGGGAAACGAGTAACCAACTAGTCATCGACAACTGTCTTGAGTTTGGCATTTGTGACAATGTCCTGGGACATCCCACAAACGCGTCACCTTCTAACTACGAGTGTGTGGCCTGTGAGTGGTATAGAGCGAAATCGATTACATGTACGTTTTCGTGAGAGTCTCAGCTTTCCATAGAGGGGTCACAGTAGTTTCTAGCTCTAACCATTCAGTCTATACAGATGTTTTTGTTAGAAGTGTTAAGCCCAACACTGCAAACGTATAGTTAGTACCAATGCTCCACGTTTTTTCAAACGTCCACCACACCAGCTCCTCGTTAGTATAGTGGTGAGTATCCCCGCCTGTCACGCGGGAGACCGGGGTTCAATTCCCCGACGGGGAGAAAGGACTGCTTTTTTTTTTAGGGTGAACAATGTAGCTGAGCCCACTATGTGAAAAATATGCCTGGAGATAAAGCTTTATGATACGATTTTCCAGCATTATCTCAGTATTCCAAGGCATTGGTTGTTCAGTGGTAGAATTCTCGCCCTGCCACGCGGGAGGCCCGGGTTCGATTCCCGGCCAATGCAGGATGTTTTGAACATGTAATTTCGAGAAGTATGCAAACCCCTGAGGGAGAAATCTGTGCTCGATTGCCAGGCCAACAGAAATCTCAACTGACTCTTGAAAAATCTGACTTTGCTTTCATTTTCAGTTTGGACATTTACTCATTCTCAGAAGACTTTGGTGAATCCATTGTAGATGTCCAGTGTGTGAGGTGATTTACTTTGTGCAAGGCTTAAGTTGTTAAATGGGAAACGAGTAACCAACTAGTCATCGACAACTGTCTTGAGTTTGGCATTTGTGACAATGTCCTGGGACATCCCACAAACGCGTCACCTTCTAACTACGAGTGTGTGGCCTGTGAGTGGTATAGAGCGAAATCGATTACATGTACGTTTTCGTGAGAGTCTCAGCTTTCCATAGAGGGGTCACAGTAGTTTCTAGCTCTAACCATTCAGTCTATACAGATGTTTTTGTTAGAAGTGTTAAAGCCCAACACTGCAAACGTATAGTTAGTACCAATGCTCCACGTTTTCTCAAACGTCCACCACACCAGCTCCTCGTTAGTATAGTGGTGAGTATCCCCGCCTGTCACGCGGGAGACCGGGGTTCAATTCCCCGACGGGGAGAAAGGACTGCTTTTTTTTTAGGGTGAACAATGTAGCTGAGCCCACTATGCGAAAAATATGCTTGGAGATAAAGCTTTATGATACGATT
The DNA here is from genome assembly GCF_013265735.2 of Oncorhynchus mykiss. Classification (NCBI taxonomy): domain Eukaryota; kingdom Metazoa; phylum Chordata; class Actinopteri; order Salmoniformes; family Salmonidae; genus Oncorhynchus; species Oncorhynchus mykiss. The sequence continues at coordinate 37,277 of NW_023494257.1, forward strand.
TTCCAGCATTATCTCAGTATTCCAAGGCATTGGTTGTTCAGTGGTAGAATTCTCGCCTGCCACGCGGGAGGCCCGGGTTCGATTCCCGGCCAATGCAGGATGTTTTGAACATGTAATTTCGAGAAGTATGCAAACCCCTGAGGGAGAAATCTGTGCTCGATTGCCAGGCCAACAGAAATCTCAACTGACTCTTGAAAATCTGACTTTGCTTTCATTTTCAGTTTGGACATTTACTCATTCTCAGAAGACTTTGGTGAATCCATTGTAGATGTCCAGTGTGTGAGGTGATTTACTTTGTGCAAGGCTTAAGTTGTTAAATGGGAAACGAGTAACCAACTAGTCATCGACAACTGTCTTGAGTTTGGCATTTGTGACAATGTCCTGGGACATCCCACAAACGCGTCACCTTCTAACTACGAGTGTGTGGCCTGTGAGTGGTATAGAGCGAAATCGATTACATGTACGTTTTCGTGAGAGTCTCAGCTTTCCATAGAGGGGTCACAGTAGTTTCTAGCTCTAACCATTCAGTCTATACAGATGTTTTTGTTAGAAGTGTTAAAGCCCAACACTGCAAACGTATAGTTAGTACCAATGCTCCACGTTTTTTCAAACGTCCACCACACCAGCTCCTCGTTAGTATAGTGGTGAGTATCCCCGCCTGTCACGCGGGAGACCGGGGTTCAATTCCCCGACGGGGAGAAAGGACTGCTTTTTTTTTAGGGTGAACAATGTAGCTGAGCATACGGCATTTCCCAGCATTATCTCAGTATTCCAAGGCATTGGTTGTTCAGTGGTAGAATTCTCGCCTGCCACGCGGGGAGGCCCGGGTTCGATTTCCCGGCCAATGCAGGATGTTTTGAACATGTAATTTCGAGAAGTATGCAAACCCCTGAGGGAGAAATCTGTGCTCGATTGCCAGGCCAACAGAAATCTCAACTGACTCTTGAAAAATCTGACTTTGCTTTCATTTTCAGTTTGGACATTTACTCATTCTCAGAAGACTTTGGTGAATCCATTGTAGATGTCCAGTGTGTGAGGTGATTACTTTGTGCAAGGCTTAAGTTGTTAAATGGGAAACGAGTAACCAACTAGTCATCGACAAACTGTCTTGAGTTTGGCATTTGTGACAATGTCCTGGGACATCCCACAAACGCGTCACCTTCTAACTACGAGTGTGTGGCCTGTGAGTGGTATAGAGCGAAATCGATTACATGTACGTTTTCGTGAGAGTCTCAGCTTTCCATAGAGGGGTCACAGTAGTTTCTAGCTCTAACCATTCAGTCTATACAGATGTTTTTGTTAGAAGTGTTAAAGCCCAACACTGCAAACGTATAGTTAGTACCAATGCTCCACGTTTTCTCAAACGTCCACCACACCAGCTCCTCGTTAGTATAGTGGTGAGTATCCCCGCCTGTCACGCGGGAGACCGGGGTTCAATTCCCCGACGGGGAGAAAGGACTGCTTTTTTTTTAGGGTGAACAATGTAGCTGAGCCCACTATGCGAAAAATATGCTGGAGATAAAGCTTTATGATACGATTTTCCAGCATTATCTCAGTATTCCAAGGCATTGGTTGTTCAGTGGTAGAATTCTCGCCTGCCACGCGGGAGGCCCGGGTTCGATTCCCGGCCAATGCAGGATGTTTTGAACATGTAATTTCGAGAAGTATGCAAACCCCTGAGGGAGAAATCTGTGCTCGATTGCCAGGCCAACAGAAATCTCAACTGACTCTTGAAAAATCTGACTTTGCTTTCATTTTCAGTTTGGACATTTACTCATTCTCAGAAGACTTTGGTGAATCCATTGTAGATGTCCAGTGTGTGAGGTGATTTACTTTGTGCAAGGCTTAAGTTGTTAAATGGGAAACGAGTAACCAACTAGTCATCGACAACTGTCTTGAGTTTGGCATTTGTGACAATGTCCTGGGACATCCCACAAACGCGTCACCTTCTAACTACGAGTGTGTGGCCTGTGAGTGGTATAGAGCGAAATCGATTACATGTACGTTTTCGTGAGAGTCTCAGCTTTCCATAGAGGGGTCACAGTAGTTTCTAGCTCTAACCATTCAGTCTATACAGATGTTTTTGTTAGAAGTGTTAAAGCCCAACACTGCAAACGTATAGTTAGTACCAATGCTCCACGTTTTCTCAAACGTCCACCACACCAGCTCCTCGTTAGTATAGTGGTGAGTATCCCCGCCTGTCACGCGGGAGACCGGGGTTCAATTCCCCGACGGGGAGAAAGGACTGCTTTTTTTTTTAGGGTGAACAATGTAGCTGAGCCCACTATGCGAAAAATATGCTTGGAGATAAAGCTTTATGATACGATTTTCCAGCATTATCTCAGTATTCCAAGGCATTGGTTGTTCAGTGGTAGAATTCTCGCCTGCCACGCGGGAGGCCCGGGTTCGATTCCCGGCCAATGCAGGATGTTTTGAACATGTAATTTCGAGAAGTATGCAAACCCCTGAGGGAGAAATCTGTGCTCGATTGCCAGGCCAACAGAAATCTCAACTGACTCTTGAAAAATCTGACTTTGCTTTCATTTTCAGTTTGGACATTTACTCATTCTCAGAAGACTTTGGTGAATCCATTGTAGATGTCCAGTGTGTGAGGTGATTACTTTGTGCAAGGCTTAAGTTGTTAAATGGGAAACGAGTAACCAACTAGTCATCGACAACTGTCTTGAGTTTGGCATTTGTGACAATGTCCTGGGACATCCCACAAACGCGTCACCTTCTAACTACGAGTGTGTGGCCTGTGAGTGGTATAGAGCGAAATCGATTACATGTACGTTTTCGTGAGAGTCTCAGCTTTCCATAGAGGGGTCACAGTAGTTTCTAGCTCTAACCATTCAGTCTATACAGATGTTTTTGTTAGAAGTGTTAAAGCCCAACACTGCAAACGTATAGTTAGTACCAATGCTCCACGTTTTTTCAAACGTCCACCACACCAGCTCCTCGTTAGTATAGTGGTGAGTATCCCCGCCTGTCACGCGGGAGACCGGGGTTCAATTCCCCGACGGGGAGAAAGGACTGCTTTTTTTTTAGGGTGAACAATGTAGCTGAGCCCACTATGTGAAAAATATGCCTGGAGATAAAGCTTTATGATACGATTTCCAGCATTATCTCAGTATTCCAAGGCATTGGTTGTTCAGTGGTAGAATTCTCGCCTGCCACGCGGGAGGCCCGGGTTCGATTCCCGGCCAATGCAGGATGTTTTGAACATGTAATTTCGAGAAGTATGCAAACCCCTGAGGGAGAAATCTGTGCTCGATTGCCAGGCCAACAGAAATCTCAACTGACTCTTGAAAAATCTGACTTTGCTTTCATTTTCAGTTTGGACATTTACTCATTCTCAGAAGACTTTGGTGAATCCATTGTAGATGTCCAGTGTGTGAGGTGATTTACTTTGTGCAAGGCTTAAGTTGTTAAATGGGAAACGAGTAACCAACTAGTCATCGACAACTGTCTTGAGTTTGGCATTTGTGACAATGTCCTGGGACATCCCACAAACGCGTCACCTTCTAACTACGAGTGTGTGGCCTGTGAGTGGTATAGAGCGAAATCGATTACATGTACGTTTTCGTGAGAGTCTCAGCTTTCCATAGAGGGGTCACAGTAGTTTCTAGCTCTAACCATTCAGTCTATACAGATGTTTTTGTTAGAAGTGTTAAAGCCCAACACTGCAAACGTATAGTTAGTACCAATGCTCCACGTTTTCTCAAACGTCCACCACACCAGCTCCTCGTTAGTATAGTGGTGAGTATCCCCGCCTGTCACGCGGGAGACCGGGGTTCAATTCCCCGACGGGGAGAAAGGACTGCTTTTTTTTTAGGGTGAACAATGTAGCTGAGCCCACTATGCGAAAAATATGCTTGGAGATAAAGCTTTATGATACGATTTTCCAGCATTATCTCAGTATTCCAAGGCATTGGTTGTTCAGTGGTAGAATTCTCGCCTGCCACGCGGGAGGCCCGGGTTCGATTCCCGGCCAATGCAGGATGTTTTGAACATGTAATTTCGAGAAGTATGCAAACCCCTGAGGGAGAAATCTGTGCTCGATTGCCAGGCCAACAGAAATCTCAACTGACTCTTGAAAAATCTGACTTTGCTTTCATTTTCAGTTTGGACATTTACTCATTCTCAGAAGACTTTGGTGAATCCATTGTAGATGTCCAGTGTGTGAGGTGATTTACTTTGTGCAAGGCTTAAGTTGTTAAATGGGAAACGAGTAACCAACTAGTCATCGACAACTGTCTTGAGTTTGGCATTTGTGACAATGTCCTGGGACATCCCACAAACGCGTCACCTTCTAACTACGAGTGTGTGGCCTGTGAGTGGTATAGAGCGAAATCGATTACATGTACGTTTTCGTGAGAGTCTCAGCTTTCCATAGAGGGGTCACAGTAGTTTCTAGCTCTAACCATTCAGTCTATACAGATGTTTTTGTTAGAAGTGTTAAAGCCCAACACTGCAAACGTATAGTTAGTACCAATGCTCCACGTTTTCTCAAACGTCCACCACACCAGCTCCTCGTTAGTATAGTGGTGAGTATCCCCGCCTGTCACGCGGGAGACCGGGGTTCAATTCCCCGACGGGGAGAAAGGACTGCTTTTTTTTTAGGGTGAACAATGTAGCTGAGCCCACTATGCGAAAAATATGCTTGGAGATAAAGCTTTATGATACGATTTTCCAGCATTATCTCAGTATTCCAAGGCATTGGTTGTTCAGTGGTAGAATTCTCGCCTGCCACGCGGGAGGCCCGGGTTCGATTCCCGGCCAATGCAGGATGTTTTGAACATGTAATTTCGAGAAGTATGCAAACCCCTGAGGGAGAAATCTGTGCTCGATTGCCAGGCCAACAGAAATCTCAACTGACTCTTGAAAAATCTGACTTTGCTTTCATTTTCAGTTTGGACATTTACTCATTCTCAGAAGACTTTGGTGAATCCATTGTAGATGTCCAGTGTGTGAGGTGATTTACTTTGTGCAAGGCTTAAGTTGTTAAATGGGAAACGAGTAACCAACTAGTCATCGACAACTGTCTTGAGTTTGGCATTTGTGACAATGTCCTGGGACATCCCACAAACGCGTCACCTTCTAACTACGAGTGTGTGGCCTGTGAGTGGTATAGAGCGAAATCGATTACATGTACGTTTTCGTGAGAGTCTCAGCTTTCCATAGAGGGGTCACAGTAGTTTCTAGCTCTAACCATTCAGTCTATACAGATGTTTTTGTTAGAAGTGTTAAAGCCCAACACTGCAAACGTATAGTTAGTACCAATGCTCCACGTTTTTTCAAACGTCCACCACACCAGCTCCTCGTTAGTATAGTGGTGAGTATCCCCGCCTGTCACGCGGGAGACCGGGGTTCAATTCCCCGACGGGGAGAAAGGACTGCTTTTTTTTTTAGGGTGAACAATGTAGCTGAGCCCACTATGTGAAAAATATGCCTGGAGATAAAGCTTTATGATACGATTTCCAGCATTATCTCAGTATTCCAAGGCATTGGTTGTTCAGTGGTAGAATTCTCGCCTGCCACGCGGGAGGCCCGGGTTCGATTCCCGGCCAATGCAGGATGTTTTGAACATGTAATTTCGAGAAGTATGCAAACCCCTGAGGGAGAAATCTGTGCTCGATTGCCAGGCCAACAGAAATCTCAACTGACTCTTGAAAAATCTGACTTTGCTTTCATTTTCAGTTTGGACATTTACTCATTCTCAGAAGACTTTGGTGAATCCATTGTAGATGTCCAGTGTGTGAGGTGATTTACTTTGTGCAAGGCTTAAGTTGTTAAATGGGAAACGAGTAACCAACTAGTCATCGACAACTGTCTTGAGTTTGGCATTTGTGACAATGTCCTGGGACATCCCACAAACGCGTCACCTTCTAACTACGAGTGTGTGGCCTGTGAGTGGTATAGAGCGAAATCGATTACATGTACGTTTTCGTGAGAGTCTCAGCTTTCCATAGAGGGGTCACAGTAGTTTCTAGCTCTAACCATTCAGTCTATACAGATGTTTTTGTTAGAAGTGTTAAAGCCCAACACTGCAAACGTATAGTTAGTACCAATGCTCCACGTTTTCTCAAACGTCCACCACACCAGCTCCTCGTTAGTATAGTGGTGAGTATCCCCGCCTGTCACGCGGGAGACCGGGGTTCAATTCCCCGACGGGGAGAAAGGACTGCTTTTTTTTAGGGTGAACAATGTAGCTGAGCCCACTATGCGAAAAATATGCTTGGAGATAAAGCTTTATGATACGATTTTCCAGCATTATCTCAGTATTCCAAGGCATTGGTTGTTCAGTGGTAGAATTCTCGGCCTGCCACGCGGGAGGCCCGGGTTCGATTCCCGGCCAATGCAGGATGTTTTGAACATGTAATTTCGAGAAGTATGCAAACCCCTGAGGGAGAAATCTGTGCTCGATTGCCAGGCCAACAGAAATCTGCAACTGACTCTTGAAAAATCTGACTTTGCTTTCATTTTCAGTTTGGACATTTACTCATTCTCAGAAGACTTTGGTGAATCCATTGTAGATGTCCAGTGTGTGAGGTGATTTACTTTGTGCAAGGCTTAAGTTGTTAAATGGGAAACGAGTAACCAACTGATACGATTTCCAGCATTATCTCAGTATTCCAAGGCATTGGTTGTTCAGTGGTAGAATTCTCGCCTGCCACGCGGGAGGCCCGGGTTCGATTCCCGGCCAATGCAGGATGTTTTGAACATGTAATTTCGAGAAGTATGCAAACCCCTGAGGGAGAAATCTGTGCTCGATTGCCAGGCCAACAGAAATCTCAACTGACTCTTGAAAAATCTGACTTTGCTTTCATTTTCAGTTTGGACATTTACTCATTCTCAGAAGACTTTGGTGAATCCATTGTAGATGTCCAGTGTGTGAGGTGATTTACTTTGTGCAAGGCTTAAGTTGTTAAATGGGAAACGAGTAACCAACTAGTCATCGACAACTGTCTTGAGTTTGGCATTTGTGACAATGTCCTGGGACATCCCACAAACGCGTCACCTTCTAACTACGAGTGTGTGGCCTGTGAGTGGTATAGAGCGAAATCGATTACATGTACGTTTTCGTGAGAGTCTCAGCTTTCCATAGAGGGGTCACAGTAGTTTCTAGCTCTAACCATTCAGTCTATACAGATGTTTTTGTTAGAAGTGTTAAAGCCCAACACTGCAAACGTATAGTTAGTACCAATGCTCCACGTTTTCTCAAACGTCCACCACACCAGCTCCTCGTTAGTATAGTGGTGAGTATCCCCGCCTGTCACGCGGGAGACCGGGGTTCAATTCCCCGACGGGGAGAAAGGACTGCTTTTTTTTTAGGGTGAACAATGTAGCTGAGCCCACTATGCGAAAAATATGCTTGGAGATAAAGCTTTATGATACGATTTTCCAGCATTATCTCAGTATTCCAAGGCATTGGTTGTTCAGTGGTAGAATTCTCGGCTGCCACGCGGGAGGCCCGGGTTCGATTCCCGGCCAATGCAGGATGTTTTGAACATGTAATTTCGAGAAGTATGCAAACCCCTGAGGGAGAAATCTGTGCTCGATTGCCAGGCCAACAGAAATCTCAACTGACTCTTGAAAAATCTGACTTTGCTTTCATTTTCAGTTTGGACATTTACTCATTCTCAGAAGACTTTGGTGAATCCATTGTAGATGTCCAGTGTGTGAGGTGATTTACTTTGTGCAAGGCTTAAGTTGTTAAATGGGAAACGAGTAACCAACTAGTCATCGACAACTGTCTTGAGTTTGGCATTTGTGACAATGTCCTGGGACATCCCACAAACGCGTCACCTTCTAACTACGAGTGTGTGGCCTGTGAGTGGTATAGAGCGAAATCGATTACATGTACGTTTTCGTGAGAGTCTCAGCTTTCCATAGAGGGGTCACAGTAGTTTCTAGCTCTAACCATTCAGTCTATACAGATGTTTTTGTTAGAAGTGTTAAAGCCCAACACTGCAAACGTATAGTTAGTACCAATGCTCCACGTTTTTCTCAAACGTCCACCACACCAGCTCCTCGTTAGTATAGTGGTGAGTATCCCCACCTGTCACGCGGGAGACCGGGGTTCAATTCCCCGACGGGGAGAAAGGACTGCTTTTTTTTTTAGGGTGAACAATGTAGCTGAGCCCACTATGCGAAAAATATGCTTGGAGATAAAGCTTTATGATACGATTTTCCAGCATTATCTCAGTATTCCAAGGCATTGGTTGTTCAGTGGTAGAATTCTCGCCTGCCACGCGGGAGGCCAGGGTTCGATTCCCGGCCAATGCAGGATGTTTTGAACATGTAATTTCGAGAAGTATGCAACCCCTGAGGGAGAAATCTGGTGCTCGATTGCCAGGCCAACAGAAATCTCAAACTGACTCTTGAAAAATCGACTTGCTTTCATTTTCAGTTTGGACATTTACTCATTCTCAGAAGACTTTGGTGAATCCATTGTAGATGTCCAGTGTGTGAGGGTGATTTACTTTGTGCAAGGCTTAAGTTGTTAAATGGGAAACGAGTAACCAACTAGTCATCGACAACTGTCTTGAGTTTGGCATTTGTGACAATGTCCTGGGACATCCCACAAACGCGTCACCTTCTAACTACGAGTGTGTGGCCTGTGAGTGGTATAGAGCGAAATCGATTACATGTACGTTTTCGTGAGAGTCTCAGCTTTCCATAGAGGGGTCACAGTAGTTTCTAGCTCTAACCATTCAGTCTATACAGATGTTTTGTTAGAAGTGTTAAAGCCCAACACTGCAAACGTATAGTTAGTACCAATGCTCCACGTTTTTTCAAACGTCCACCACACCAGCTCCTCGTTAGTATAGTGGTGAGTATCCCCGCCTGTCACGCGGGAGACCGGGGTTCAATTCCCCGACGGGGAGAAAGGACTGCTTTTTTTTTTAGGTGTGAACAATGTAGCTGAGCCCACTATGTGAAAAATATGCCTGGAGATAAAGCTTTATGATACGATTTCCAGCATTATCTCAGTATTCCAAGGCATTGGTTGTTCAGTGGTAGAATTCCTCGCCTGCCACGCGGGAGGCACGGGTTCGATTCCCGGCCAATGCAGGATGTTTTGAACATGTAATTTCGAGAAGTATGCAAACCCCTGAGGGAGAAATCTGTGCCGATTGCCAGGCCAACAGAAATCTCAACTGACTCTTGAAAAATCTGACTTTGCTTTCATTTTCAGTTGGGACATTTACTCATTCTCAGAAGACTTTTGGTGAATCCATTGTAGATGTCCAGTGTGTGAGGTGATTTACTTTGTGCAAGGCTTAAGTTGTTAAATGGGAAACGAGAAGTAACCAACTAGTCATCGACAACTGTCTTGAGTTTGGATTTGGCATTTGTGACAATGTCCTGGGACATCCCACAAAACGCTTCACCTTCTAACTACGAGTGTGTGGCCTGTGAGTGGTATAGAGCGAAATCGATTACATGTACGTTTTCGTGAGAGTCTCAGCTTTCCATAGAGGGGTCACAGTAGTTTCTAGGCTCTAACCATTCAGTCTATACAGATGTTTTTGTTAGAAGTGTTAAAGCCCAACACTGCAAACGTATAGTTAGTACCAATGCTCCACGTTTTTCTCAAACGTACCACCACACCAGCTCCTCGTTAGTATAGTGGTGAGTATCCCCGCCTGTCACGCGGGAAGACCGGGGTTCAATTCCCCGACGGGGAGAAAGGACTGCTTTTTTTTTAGGGTGAACAATGTAGCTGAGCCCACATGCGGAAAAAATATGCTTGGAGATAAAGCTTTATGATACGATTTCCAGCATTATATCAGTATTCCAAGGCATTGGTTGTTCAGTGGTAGAATTCTCGCCTGCCACGCGGGAGGCCCGGGTTCGCTTCCCGGCCAATGCAGGAGTTTTGAACATGTAATTTCGAGAAGTATGCAAACCCCCTGAGGGAGAAATCTGTGCTCGATTGCCAGGCCAACAGAAATCTCAACTGACTCTTGAAAAATCTGACTTTGCTTTCATTTTCAGTTTGGACATTTACTCATTCTCAGAAGACTTTGGTGAATCCATTGTAGATGTCCAGTGTGTGAGGTGATTTACTTTGTGCAAGGCTTAAGTTGTTAAATGGGAAACGAGTAACCAACTAGTCATCGACAACTGTCTTGAGTTTGGCATTTGTGACAATGTCCTGGGACATCCCACAAACGCGTCACCTTCTAACTACGAGTGTGTGGCCTGTGAGTGGTATAGAGCGAAATCGATTACATGTACGTTTTCGTGAGAGTCTCAGCTTTCCATAGAGGGGTCACAGTAGTTTCTAGCTCTAACCATTCAGTCTATACAGATGTTTTTGTTAGAAGTGTTAAAGCCCAACACTGCAAACGTATAGTTAGTACCAATGCTCCACGTTTTTTCAAACGTCCACCACACCTCCTCCTCGTTAGTATAGTGGTGAGATATCCCCGCCTGTCACGCGGGAGACCGGGGTTCAATTCCCCGACGGGGAGAAAGGACTGCTTTTTTTTTTAGGGTGAACAATGTAGCTGAGCCCACTATGCGAAAAATATGCTTGGAGATAAAGCTTTATGATACGATTTCCAGCATTATCTCAGTATTCCAAGGCATTGGTTGTTCAGTGGTAGAATTCTCGCCTGCCACGCGGGAGGCCCGGGTTCGATTCCCGCCAATGAGGATGTTTTGAACATGTAATTTCGAGAAGTATGCAAACCCCTGAGGGAGAAATCTGTGCTCGATTGCCAGGCCAACAGAAATCTCAACTGACTCTTGAAAAATCTGACTTTGCTTTCATTTTCAGTTTGGACATTTACTCATTCTCAGAAGACTTTGGTGAATCCATTGTAGATGTCCAGTGTGTGAGGTGATTTACTTTGTGCAAGGCTTAAGTTGTTAAATGGGAAACGAGTAACCAACTAGTCATCGACAACTGTCTTGAGTTTGGCATTTGTGACAATGTCCTGGGACATCCCACAAACGCGTCACCTTCTAACTACGAGTGTGTGGCCTGTGAGTGGTATAGAGCGAAATCGATTACATGTACGTTTTCGTGAGAGTCTCAGCTTTCCATAGAGGGTCACAGTAGTTTCTAGCTCTAACCATTCAGTCTATACAGATGTTTTTGTTAGAAGTGTTAAAGCCCAACACTGCAAACGTATAGTTAGTACCAATGCTCCACGTTTTTTCAAACGTCCACCACACCAGCTCCTCGTTAGTATAGTGGTGAGTATCCCCGCCTGTCACGCGGGAGACCGGGTTCAATTCCCCGACGGGGAGAAAGGACTGCTTTTTTTTTTAGGGTGAACAATGTGCTGAGCCCACTATGCGAAAAATATGCTTGGAGATAAAGCTTTGATGATACATTTTTCCAGCATTATCTCAGTATAGTTAGTACCAATTCTCCACGTTTTTTCAAACGTCCACCACACCAGCTCCTCGTTAGTATAGTGGTGAGTATCCCGCCTGTCACGCGGAGACCGGGGTTCAATTCCCGACGGGGAGAAAGGAC